>NC_056751.1:606659682-606682182 GCF_019279795.1 Protopterus annectens | reverse complement strand
GATATAAATGAATACCTCATGAGTTTTGTCACTGACAGCAAGATATTTGCCTGTGTTTTGGAAAGTCTTTTTTCTTGTGTAGTTTAGATTTGAAGGTTGACAAGCTAAATTTAAACATGGCATCCTGGAATTAAAACCTCACTAACATCAGCTGTTCCTGTTAATTGTTGCACATTTTATTTCTCATTGTTAGCTTTTTCAAGTATTCTAGTGAAAAAAGCAGGTTAACGTTCTGTATATAGTAGATGCATGTGAAATGTAAAATTCAGTTGCATTTCAGTACCTTGAACCAAGCTACATATTATTTATTTATTCATTCTTTCTATTAACTAGGTAGCTGAGCTGGCCCAAAGACCCTTTTCAGCCTAATGCAAGCCAGAAGGTGATAGCAATAGAAAGACAGTACATTGATTATTAAACATACAGATTAAATTATAATTATACAAGCATGTGAAAGATTATTTATGCGTGCATATGTCAATTTGTTGAAAAATAAAAATATTTAACAACACTGATGGAACACAACTGGTTGATGAGTAGCTGATTAAAAAATATAAAAAAAAGGCAAAACTTTTTTTTGTAAGGGTCTACCCCCCTCACCCAATACATATACATATAAAAGTGAGGCATAAGCAAAATATCTTCCCTGCTGTAACAGTGATTTTCCACATAGGATTTAAATTTATTTTCCACCCTACCACAGCACCAGTTATAGTCACCATGAGCATATCCATCAGTAGCCAGAGTGCCCCCACCCTTTCCTGAGTGATACACAGTTTGGTGTGACCTAAGCTTGCCTTTTAAGACAAGGCATACACTCATCACTTGCCTCAGGCATTTGACACAGCGTGAATCTTATGATTGAATCCTGTACCTGGAGGCCATGCCAGAAGCCATCCTTCTGTGAAGAGCCAGTCATTGCTATCAGTTTGGGATGGAAGAATGACTTGTAGCCACTGTGTCCATCACTCTCTGTCTCATAACAAGAAGAAGAAAGATGCAGTATTTTTCTGCCATCAGTTCTTTATCTCATGACATGGTTGTGGAATACTTTGAGACATTTGCCTGGCCCTGTCACTGTTACTTGTAAGTAAATAAAGCTTACTGGTCACAATAAGGTTAACCTCTCTACTCAGGACTGAGGTGCAAGGTAAAAAGAGCCTAAAGTCCCTAGCTACCACCACTTGTGAGCTTTGTCCAGACTTTTTGTGCTAACAGTTGAGAGCTATGGTGAGAAGTGAGAACAGAATTTGTATTCCCCCATTATTGGCTTTGTTTGTCCAGGTTTTTGGTGCTAAGAGGTTGAGAGCTATGGTGAGTGAGAAGTGAGAACTGATTTTATATTCCATACCCCATTATTGGCTTTGCCCAGGTTTTTTGTGCTAAGAGGTTGAGAGCTATTGTGAGAAGTGAGAATTTAATTCAATAAATGATAGCCATTAAGTTTCAGTCTTCCTATTTTTCAGAAAACTGCTGATTTGGCATAGTCGTATGTTGCTCTGACTGTAGTGCATAAGGTCCTGGGTTCAAGACTTGTCAGTGAAATGCATGGTGGTAACCAGGGGCGGCCCGTGCTATTGGACTGCCGGACTGCAGCCCCCTCAACAAAAAGAAGTGAAAAGAAATTAAAAAAAAAAGAAAAAAAAAAGTTTTAAAATTTCGCGGACTTCGCGCATGCGCAGTAGTTCAGACTACTGTGAGTCTATTGCGCATGCTCCAGGCAGTCCGGCAGTCCTGGTAGGGAAACATAGGAGACGTCTGTGCACTTTTAAAGTGTGTGTGTGTGTGTGTGTGTGTGTGTGTGTGTGTGTGTGTGTGTGTGTGTGTGTGTGTGTGTGTGTGTGTGTGTGTGAGTGTGTGTGTGTGTGTGTGTGTGTATATGTATTGTTGTGGCTTTATTTAGAACAAGCTTCAGGAAGCTAAGGACCTACATTTGGTCCCATTTTGCAGCTGAAAGTTTATTTCCTTTGATTTTTGTTTCTTCTTTAGTGCTTGGTCAGTGTTGTGGGGGCATTTCTCAAAACTCTCTCTGATGCTGCTTAAGGTACTCTGTACAATGTAACTGATATCAGTTGAAGATATAAATGAATACCTCATGAGTTTTGTCACTGACAGCAGGATATTTGCCTGTGGTTTGGAAAGTCTTTTTTCTTGTGTAGTTTAGATTTGAAGGTTGACAAGCTAAATTTAAACATGGCATCCTGGAATTAAAACCTCACTAACATCAGCTGTTCCTGTTAATTGTTGCACATTTTATTTCTCATTGTTAGCTTTTTCAAGTATTCTAGTGAAAAAAGCAGGTTAACATTCTGTATATAGTAGATGCATGTGAAATGTAAAATTCAGTTGCATTTCAGTACCTTGAACCAAGCTACATATTATTTATTTATTCATTCTTTCTATTAACTAGGTAGCTGAGCTGGCCCAAAGACCCTTTTCAGCCTAATGCAAGCCAGAAGGTGACAGCAATAGAAAGACAGTACATTGATTATTAAACATACAGATTAAATTATAATTATACAAGCATGTGAAAGATTATTTATGCGTGCATATGTCAATTTGTTGAAAAATACAAATATTTAACAACACTGATGGAACACAACTGGTTGATGAGTAGCTGATTAAAAAATACAAAAAAAGGCAAAACTTTTTTTTGTAAGGGTCTACCCCCCTCACCCAATACATATACATATAAAAGTGAGGAATAAGCAAAATATCTTCCCTGCTGTAACAGTGATTTTCCACATAGGATTTAAATTTATTTCCCACCCTACCACAGCACCAGTTATAGTCACCATGAGCATATCCATCAGTAGCCAGAGTGCCCCCACCCTTTCCTGAGTGATACACAGTTTGGTGTGACCTAAGCTTGCCTTTTAAGACAAGGCATACACTCATCACTTGCCTCAGGCATTTGACACAGCGTGAATCTTATGATTGAATCCTGTACCTGGAGGCCATGCCAGAAGCCATCCTTCTGTGAAGAGCCAGTCATTGCTATCAGTTTGGGATGGAAGAATGACTTGTAGCCACTGTGTCCATCACTCTCTGTCTCATAACAAGAAGAAGAAAGATGCAGTATTTTTCTGCCATCAGTTCTTTATCTCATGACATGGTTGTGGAATACTTCGAGACATTTGCCTGGCCCTGTCACTGTTATGCCACTTGTAAGTAAATAAAGCCTACTGGTCACAATAAGGTTAACCTCTCTACTCAGGACTGAGGTGCAAGGTAAAAAGAGCCTAAAGTCCCTAGCTACCACCACTTGTGAGCTTTGTCCAGACTTTTTGTGCTAACAGTTGAGAGCTATGGTGAGAAGTGAGAACAGAATTTGTATTCCCCCATTATTGGCTTTGTTTGTCCAGGTTTTTGGTGGTAAGAGGTTGAGAGCTATGGTGAGTGAGAAGTGAGAACTGATTTTATATTCCATACCCCATTATTGGCTTTGCCCAGGTTTTTTGTGCTAAGAGGTTGAGAGCTATGGTGAGAAGTGAGAATTTAATTCAATAAATGATAGCCATTAAGTTTCAGTCTTCCTATTTTTCAGGAAACTGCTGATTTGGCATAGTCGTATGTTGCTCTGACTATAGTGCATAAGGTCCTGGGTTCAAGACTTGTCAGTGAAATGCATGGTGGTAACACAACATTTTATTCTAGCAACTTTCCAAAATTATACAAGCAATGTTTAAAATGTGTCCCTGGTTTTTGACATTTTGTCCCCCCCCAAAAAAAAACTGAACTTGAAAATAAGTGCGAGAAGCTGTGCAAGATGCCTATGGCTTACACTACCGTCATTCTATTTATAGTGTGGGTGTAGAAGTAGACTTTTATGATGGAAATGTTCTGAATTGGTCAGTTTTGTCATTATTGGCTCATGCATTTTGTTTCATTGCCTACTGGAAAAATGTTCAAACAATAAATTTAAAATGCACTCTGTCTAACAAGTGTGCTGTATTCTACAAGGAATACAACTTAATAAAGTCAGGAAGGTGTATCAAAGAAAAGAACACATGTACGTTTCTTGTTTTGTGTGCAAGGGGCCAATGATTTGAAAACAGTCCAAAGGTAATCTTTATCCACCACTGGCCAGATGCATTTTCTTTGGATGTGGTGTGGGTTTCAATGCTGTTTCAATGAATGTGAGTTTCAAGAGCAGAGAAGTTTTAATGCCAAGTCTATTTTCGTTGTGAGACAGTATTGCTTTGTTTAGCAGATGTATGTTAGTGTTTGTACATTGTTGTGCTGCAAAATGTAAAAATAAAATCCAAATATCATTGTAAAAGTAAAGCAGTATGCACAGATTAGTGTTTATGTTAAATGGGGTGAAATAGCCAGGTAATGGGACATTGGAATGTCTGCAGGAGGACTCTGTTGCCATATTTTGGTTGTCTGTTCTTCAGTTTGCATTTGAAAGTTGGTATCCCACAATTCCATTCCAGTGGGTGGGGTTACATAATTATGTATGCAAATTAGATGTTAATCAGTGTACAGATTTGTACCTATTTTTCATAGGCCTTGTCCAGATTTTTGATGCTTCCAGGTTGAGAGGTATGTGTGGAAGTAATATTCATGTACTAAAGAACAAGGATCATCTTTCATTTGATAAGACAAATTAAGTTTCTTTATGCTAAGTTTGCAACTTTTTTGTGTTTAAGTCATAATGTGTGTGTGTGTGTTTGTGTGTACCTATATCTCTATATCTATATATCTATATATATATATCTATATATATATATATATATATATATATATATATATATATATATATACATGTGTGTGTGTATCTATATATATATATATATATATATATATATATATATATATATATATATAGATACACACACACATGTGTGTGTGTGTGTGTGTGTGTGTGTGTGTAGTCATGTGTATGCTTTTCAGTGCATGGGGGTGGGGGAGATTTTTTGATTCCTGTGGTGAGTACTCCTGCCTTCTCTTAATTGCATTTTCAGGGTGACTGAGGCCTTCTTTGGGATTTGCTAGCAGAAGAGATTATTTCAGTGAGAGTTTACATTTGTTAAGGCACATTATTAATATTGAGATTTTTTCTAATATACTGTTAGATAATTCCCTGATTATCCTGGATATGATGACCTCAGAGGATAACAAAGGATACAGGGGTGGAGACTGGGTCTGCTATTCCAGAATGGACAGATGGATATGAGAGTCTGAGACAGTAAGTGATGCAGTACCAGAGAGAAAGTAGAGACTGTGATATGACAGTGTCTGCAAGTCAGACATTATTTAAAGTCATTGTAAAAGCTATTCATATATATAAGTACATCATAAACCATTCTTAAACTAAGTGAGCTCAGTTGGAAAAGTGTGTTAAGAGTTGGGAAACTCATTGCAAGAGTGATGCATATACTGAAAAGGTGATCCAAACCATCCAGCAGGGTCCTACTCACTATAGATGGAACTCATTACAGATAGAAGAAAAGCTACAAGACTTCTTGTGGGTTTGGAATTTCAATTCCCCAAACTTAATTGTACAGTCTTTACAATACAGGCAGAGTGATGATATTGTTGCCATCTGTAATGATAGGAGGTAATGCCAGCTATTCTAGGAGAAGTGGGGTAGTGGATGTGTAACATATACCAGCACAGCTAGCTGGAATTTTGTAAATAATTATATGTCATTTGTATATCAAACTGATTTGTATAGATGCTTGTGCTGAAAATGTATTTGTGAGGTTTGCTTATGTTAAAATGTATCAACAGTATGCCCTGCTGGAAGGAAAAGAAATGTACATGTATTATTGCAACTGAATTAAATGTACATGTTTTAACAGAGGACTGGAAGAGAAAAAGTTAATCTCAAACTTTAAAATATATCTGAAATTAAATTATTTTATGGGTTAAGCTATAAAGATGTTATCCTACAGTTTTGAATGGAGCCAGAGACACAATGTCTGTGATAGAGAATATGTTGTAGCTCCTGTAGGAAGAGTGGACTGGTTTTACGGTTTTATGACTTCCAAAAGCTGCACCACACCTGAGAAATGCTGTTGTGTGTGTATTATTGACATGTAGGTGCTAAAATCCTGATAGCTTCTAGTGTTGGTGATAGCATGGGAAATACAGTCAGATGACCAAATGTGTGTGATGTTATTCTGTAAGCCAGAAATAATATTTAGATATTAGCAAGAGATTGCTCTCAGCATTTGGCATTCTATTCATGGAAACATGACTAGAAGGACCCTCACCCACATCATCTTGCCTTGCGGTAGTAAGTAATTTAACTAGGGAAAAGTAATTCCTTTAGAGTAGTCAGGAAAAAAATGAGATTAGAAGCACTGTTTTTCTGTAACGGTGTGAATCTATTTGCTGTGTTATGTTCCATATTTCCTGTGACTGAAATGCTGGTCTTTACTGTAAATAGATATTTAGTATTTTCACATTCTTTTATTATTTATTATTAAATATACTTAAACTTTTCATTGTGTCTGGTCCTTTTTAGAAAATATTTAAGCTTTGAGAGTATTTGCACATATTTATTTGGTGATAACTCTGGCCATTCCTGAAAACCTGGTTGTTTGGTCAACATTACCATTTGTATTAATATTAATTTCACTCAGTACAAATTGAATACCTTTTTAAGAGCCTTATAGTAACTGAATGGTGGCAGTGAATCCATCTTATAGTCTGGGCACACAATTGATTATTTAAGGGTCAAGAAAGTTCCAGAGCATAGCATTCTACCCTGATCTTTACAAGGTATTTAAGAAGGAATTTGGTGGAGGGGCATTTAGCCTTGATAAATGAAAGTGGCATTACAAAACACTTGACCTATGTAGTATGAACTGTGGTTGTTGACATTCTCAAAACCACACAGACATGCAAGCTGCTTAGACAGTTGTAGCCTGATTTCTGTCCTACCATCAGATACCAGACCTCTAACCAGAATTCCTGTGTGGAGGTTACAGAAGAAAAATGTAAAGTTAGACCAGCAATCTCACAGGGATTTGTGCAGGAATGACATGGAAGTACAGATTTATTGAACCTGTTTTATGATTTAGTCCAGCTTTGCAGACATGATAGAAGTGACATGATGTCTTTGTTACTTCTAGATCTCCTTAAGGTACTTGATTTGGTATTATGGTAGTTTATGTCAGGTGTGTAACATAGTTTTGAAGTACAGTAGCAGTTTATTTCCCTTTGTCAGCTGTTGATATATCAACAACCTTTAACTCTGGTGCTTACAAAAAATAAATAGTGCTTGTCCCCCCCCCCCAACATTCATGTTTGGCAGTGAAACTTATTAGGGCTGTTTGCTGTCCTCATTATAGTTAATGTTGGTGGTAGAAGCACCTATATTTGCTTGAAGCAACAGCATTGCAGGATGTCTTTAGTTAAGAAGACATATGTGTTAGCTGATGATCTGCAGACAATTGTGCTTTTATAGCTCAGTATCCCAAAACTGTGTTCCCAAAGATTCTGGGAATTTTGGACTCTTTTGGTAAGGTAATGGATATGTACATTAACTGAGACAAACAGTTACCTTCTCATTAAACAGGACATGTATTTTTATCAAGGATCATGTTTAGGGAATGGTGTTAAAGTAGAGGACCTGGGCAGAATATCAGGATTACAGTAAAACAGGATTTTGGAGATCCTATCCAATTAAATATTAATCCTCCTAAAAACTTACTGTAAAACATAGTAAGCGGAAACTCTTGTGATTATCTATTGTGGGCAAAGTATCAACTGTGAAGACATTTATTCCCCTAAATTTGTATTTATGGAAAGAAATCTACCCAGTCTAGGGTGGGAAAAAGTATTTGCATGATATGAACAGCTGCTGTTTAACTATTTGTGGGGGGATTAATTACATCCTGTATCTCCTGGTGAAAGTTAAATCAGTTTTTTTGGCGGAATGGTCTCCTGGAGTTGGGTAACGATGCAAAACTAATTGCTTTCTAGTGGTTCTTACAGGTGAGATTGTCCCTTTATCCTGTTTAGGCTTTACCAGAGATTTTGGTTGCTAGTTCCCTTCTTATCTCTTTCATTCAGAATGCGGGAAAGCAGAAAGTGTATGATCCAAGACTCAAGAACAGAGTCCTGAAACACATGGTCTAGGTGAAGTTTGGCCAGCATTTTCAAGTTTAATCTCTAGGAAGTATACAGGGAAGTAGACTAAATGACTGCACTTAGTGCCTTTTTGGTGTTTTCAGTACTTTATTGCTTATTTAATTGAATTCGATTTTTTTTATAGTTTGTTCAGTTAAACTTGTTGGCTTTGAGTCTGAACAGTCACTTGGCTGTTTAGAGTATCTAAATGCACTCCATTCTTCATGTTTTTTCTGTATCTTTGTGAATCTATTCGTCTGTGTTATTTTAATATTTCCTGTGGCTAAAACTCTGGTGTTTATCGTAAATAGATATTCAGTATTTGCATGTTCTTTTATTATTTATTATTAAATATATTTAAACTTTTCATACTGGCTGCTCCTTTAAAGAATATTTTAAACTTTGAGAGTACCTGTATCTATTTGACGATTCTGTGGCCACTCCTGAAAGCCTTACTGCATTGGTCAAACACTATAATTTGTATTAATATTAATTTCACTCAGTATAATTGGGTACCCTTGTAAGAGCCTTAGAATAGTTGGCATTGGAGTGTCTGGTGGCAGTGTAACTACCTTATACTCTGGGCAGAAGGGGGCATAGCTAGTAAATCTGTGCCAGCCTTTCCCAGGTGTGCGTGTGTGAAAATCAAATCTCAAAGAGTGTGTGTGTCTGCTGTTTGGCGCAGGGACACAAAGCACTGGTTTCACAGAGAGAGTGCTGGGGAACTTGGCTTGGACACTCGGCTGAGGTCTGAACTCTATAGCTGTGTCAGTGGGGAATCTTACTGGGGACCTGGAGGCTGACAGATAGAGACATCCAGACCCTGGACTGAGTGTGTTCCCTGTGTGCTCTTAAGGGAAATTGTGCTTGATATAGAGAGCTGCATCTGGAAATATTGGGTGTATCCACTTATGTTCCAAGAGAATTTCTCTCTCCATTGCCAGTGATGAGGATTCAGGCTCCTTGATTACTGGCCCAGAGTGGAGATGTCACAGTGTCAACTTAAGTCAAACAGTCTCACAAATACCAGAACTAGAGATCCAAATCTTCATCAGAAAATTAATAGTTATAGTGGTAGAGACACAAGTTTATTACTCAGCACTTCCACCTTTTCCAAAATAAACTCCCTCTGCAGATCAAGCAATGCAGTACACTATCTTCCTCAAATTTGACCTGAATGATTAGATGGATATTTATAAATTTACCCCTGAGCTTGAGTGGTTTTGTGCTACTCAAGAGATATGGTACACTGTATAGGGGCAGACACTGGCAATGCATAATGGTCACAAGACTCATTGCCCTTGAATTTTCCTATGATTCCTATGAGAACTATGCAGTAATAATGGCAGATAGTACTTGCTCTTACTATGGCTACAAACAGCATCTGTAAGTACTTTTATTATCAACTAGAATTTCATATTCAGAAGGGAAAATTGAATGGAATATTTTGCTATACTTGTATTATCAATTAGAATTCCATATTCATAACTGAAAACAGTATAGAATATTTTACCACATTTTCTTTCCTATGTTAAAATGTATATATCTTTTCACTTGTGAATGTTTGTAGCCACACAGAAAACACTGTGACTAAACAAAGGCAACTACAAAACACAATAAAATGTAAACTCTAACACATTATGAATGGACTGTTCCGTATAAAATAAATGTAACATCCTGTGTAGTTCTGGTGCTATTTTCCCTGTGTACACAACACAGGAAATGACTCACATATTCCCCTAACTGCTCCATTTTTTTCTGGAATGGTACAATGCTTTCCATATCACAGTATATACACCACATAATATAATGATTTATATACTTAATGGGAAGTTTCTGCATGCAGGCGTGTGTGTGTGTGTGTGTGTGTGTGTGTGTGTGTGTGTGTGTGTGTGTGTGTGTGTGTGTGTGTGTGTGTGTGTGTGTGTGTGTGTTTGTGTGTGTATGTGTGTGTGCGTGCGCATGTGTACATGTGCGTTTATGTGCAGTGTCACTTTGTGGAATTATTTTACTTATACTGAAGTTAAAGGGAGATGCAGTTCACTTTAATTTGTTATTACTGTTTCTTTCAATATAGGTGTAAGTGTAGTTTTTAGGCTTATTTTAGGCGGGTTATGATGTCTGTAGACTATATGTATCCTTATTTTGTGTATACAGTGTATGGAGTTTTAATTTCGTTTTTAGTGAGCAATGTAAATATGGCAGACTTAGGGAATTTTTGTAGGACTGATAACACACAAAGGCTACAATGATGCACCAAAAGTTTAAATAAAAAAACGTCCTGTACAGTGTCCCAAATACATGTTTACTTGATCTAGGGTCTGTCATTAGGCTATTGATCTATTTATCTAATGTATTTATCTATGTAACTGCCTATTTACATGCATACATGCAGATATACATGGATACATACATATTAACACAGTTTTATATATAGATATGGTTATGGATATAGCTATAGCTTTAGATATGCACACACACACACACACACACACATACACACACACACACACACACACACACACATATATATATATATATATATATATATATATAATATACATATATATATATATATATATATATATATATATATATATATATATATATATACACATACACGTACACATATAGATATAACTTTAGAATTTGGAGAACAGAGGCTACATTTCATTTTTATCTGCAGTAAAGGGTCTATGTTGAAGTTTTCTGATGAATAGTAAAGCCACAAGTAACATATAATGCAGCTATTGCCCTTTAGTATAAGTAAAAAAATCTTATCTAGTACCTAGACCAAAAGTTTTCCATTTATTTTACATAACCATTTTAGGGAGATGAAACTTACAAGAAGATACTGAATCTGGAGAGAACTGCAATTACAATATTTGTGATAATTTTTTTAGATTTCCTTGCAAATAAAAAAGCCTGCAATGTCATTGGAAATGAATCATCGCTGATATAGTATCTAGTTTGAAGCTCATTAAAACTAGTTTCAGTACCATTACATGTATCTGGTTTTGTTCAAAGTTATTCACATTTATGCGTTTAAATATATGGAAAATGATCTTTGCATATTTTATTACTTTTTCAGAAAATTACAACATATATCGTCTAGTTCCAGTGTGATTTTGAATCCCCCCCCCCTTTGGTAGTGTCAGTACATTGTTTGGTGCATTTTAATAGTGAAGTGAGGATTATGTTAACTGCTACTTTTATAGTCCACTCCTATATTTATGTTTAGTTAATTTAGTCTGTTAGGATTTGACATGTTTTACTTGTAATCCCATTTCTGACTGGTTAGTTATAGTCTGCAATTTATTTAATTTTTTCTTCTTATACTTTTAATATTTTCATTGTAAAAATGAAATATTGCATTTTTTACATTGAAATAAAAGAAAAATGTGGTCACCATTTATTTATTATCTTGTTTTTGTTATTTAAATGAAGTGAAGATCAAACTTGTTCTACGTGGGCTTTGGTGTTTTTAGGTCAGGTCGGGCATGTAATTATGGTTTGATTGTGCTTTGTGTGAACTTTTAGTTTAGATTTTTAGTAAGGATTTCAATGTAGTGGGTTTAGTAGAATGTTAGAAGCTTTGGTGACATTTCAAAAATGTCGCTAAACTTAAGATGATCCGCCAAGAGTGCAGATAAACATCTGATGACATGCCAAGTTTGTAGATAATAAAAAAGGACTTGCATAGTGTACCAGATATATGTTCTTTATCACACATTTTACACAGGGTTTGCTATTACATATCTTATCAGTAAGTTAATACATGCTATATTATATAACTACATCTTTAACTATCCATCTATCTCCATCTATCTATCTATATGTGTTGTGTGGGGGAGGGGGGTATGTATACATATATATATATATATATATATATATATATAGAGAGAGAGAGAGAGAGAGAGACATTGATACAATCAATTAATATGCATACTATATATACTGTATGCAAGTGTGTGTGTGTGTGTGTGTGTGTGTGTGTGTGTGTGTGTGTGTGTGTATATATATATATATATATATATATATATATATATATATATATATATATATATATATATATAGGTCTACTTTGAATGATCAAAATTTCAAAACTTCGAATGTCATATGGTCGGGACCATATGATCGAAGTTTTAAAACTTTGAACATTCAAAAAAAACAAAACGAAAACAAATTAATACACATTTATGCTGGGGAGCAAGTCCCCTGCACCCCCCACACCCCCACTATTAAAATATACCAACTCTGAGATCGCACTACAGTGAAGAAAAGGGAATATTCCCGTTCCACGCTGTATGAAGATCTCTGTTTAACTATGCAAAGTTTTAAAACTTCGATCATATGGTTTCGGCCATAAGAAATTCGAAGTTCTGAAACTTTGATCACTTAAATGGGACCCATATATATATATATATATATATATATATATATATATATATATATAGTGTATTTATTTACAAAATAAACGAGAAAGTAGACTAGTCATTGGACAATTTTCAACTAAAACATAAGCACAAGGCAGAAGATATGAGAAAATTAAATAGAATACTAATAAGAAAAAACATTCCACTAGTTAAAGGTCCTTGCCACATATAATAACATACACCATATGAATGCAAAGCATAACTATAATGCATAGCATAATTGTAATACAGTAAACTCTCAGTTAACTGGCACCCATGTAGATTGGTAGACACCAGATAACTGTAGTTTCTGGCAGCTTGAGAGTTATTATTAAACGCAGGCCTGACTAATACTGTACCCTATATTATTTGTTTGGTTTGACTTGTTCTTAGGTGGGGGAGAGAGAGAATTTATTCCTATATTCTTTTTTAAAACTCTAAAACTATAAAAACATAAGGTATGTTTCTGTAGGGGGGGGGTAGAAAGTGCAACACATGAAAATTGTACTGTATTTCTTCAATTATTTTTTTCTGGTTGCTTGAGTTCCTGTTAACTGAGAGTTTACTGTATGTTGTTTAAGTACGAGGACTTTATTAAAGCCTGACTTTAATATTAATATTTACATATAAAACTGAATGCTTCTTTGGTCAACAAAGTGGAGTTCAAGGCAGTGTGTGTGAATGGGAGATTGAACTACTGCCATTTTGTCTGATTATGTGTTTTGCTGATAAAGGTAAATAGATGTGTAGTAGGTGTGGGAGTGAGTGAATGTGTGTCTGTGTGAATGTTTTTGGCTTAGGGTTGGAGTAGGGTTGGGTAAGAGGATAGGTTTAGTGATGTGTTTAGTGCATGTACAAGTGTATGTGTTTGTGTTACCATTAGACAAAACATTTGGTAAGGGATTAGATCTGATAAATTTGCAAGTGTTTGCCTGTTAAGGTTTGTGCGAGCATTAAGTAAGGGGGTTAGATTTACTTTATGTGTGTTTTTGCGGATTTCGGTTAGAGTAAGAGTTAGGTAGGGGTATATATTTAGTGGCGTGTGTGTGTGTGTGTGTGTGTGTGTGTGTGTGTGTGTGTGTGTGTGTGTGTGTGTGTGTGTGTGTGTGTGTGTGTGTGTGTGTGTGTGTGTGTGTGTGTGTGTGTGTGTGTGTGTGTGTGTGTGTGTGTGTGTGTGTGTGTGTGTGTGTGTGTGTATATACATATATATATATATATAGATATATATATATATATATATATAGGTCTACTTTGAATGATCGAAATTTCAAAACTTCGAATGTCATATGGTCAGGACCATATGATCGAAGTTTTAAAACTTTGAACATTCAAAAAAAAAACAAAACAAAAACAAATTAATACACATTTATGCTGGGGGGCAAGCCCCCCTGCAACCCCCCCACACCCCCCACTATTAAAATATACCAACTCTGAGATCGCAGTACAGTGAAGAAAAGGGAATATTCCCATTCTGCTCTGTATGAAGATCTCTGTTTAGCTATGCAAAGTTTTAAAACTTCGATCATATGGTTTTGACCATAAGAAATTCGAAGTTCTGAAACTTTGAGCACTTAAATGGGACCCATATATACATAAATATATATATATATATATATATATATATATATATATATATATATATATATATATATATATATAGTGTATTTATTTACAAAATAAATGAGAAAGTAGACTAGTCATTGGACAATTTTCAACTAAAACATAAGCACAAGGTAGAAGATATGAGAAAATTAAATAGAATACTAATAAGAAAAAACATTCCACTAGTTAAAGGTCCTTGCCACATATGATAACATACACCATATGAATGCAAAGCATAACTATAATGCATAGCGTAATTGTAATACAGTAAACTCTCAGTTAACTGGCACCCATGTAGATTGGTAGACACCAGATAACTGTAGTTTCTGGCTGTTGAGAGTTATTATTAAATACAGGCCTGACTAATACTGTACCCTATATTATTTGTTTGGTTTGACTTGTTCTTAGGTGGGGAGAGAGAGAATTTATTCCTATATTCTTTTTAAAACTCTAAAGCTATAAAAACATATGATATGTTTCTGTAGGGGGGGTAGAAAGTGCAACACATGAAAATTGTACTGTATTTCTTCAATTATTTTTTTCTGGTTGCTTAAGAGTTCTGGTTGCTTGAGTTTACCGTATGTTACTTAAGTACGAGGACTTTATTAAAGCCTGACTTTAATATTAATATTTACATATAAAACTGAATGCTTCTTTGGTCAACAAAGTGGAGTTCAAGGCAGTGTGTGTGAATGGGAGATTGAACTACTGCCATTTTGTCTGATTGTGTGTTTTGCTGATAAAGGTAAATAGATGTGTAGTAGGTGTGGGAGTGAGTGAATGTGTGTCTGTGTGAATGTTTTTGGCTTAGGGTTGGAGTAGGGTTGGGTAAGAGGATAGGTTTAGTGATGTGTTTAGTGCATGTACAAGTGTATGTGTTTGTGTTACCATTAGACAAAACATTTGGTAAGGGATTAGGTCTGATAAATTTGCAAGTGTTTGCCTGTTAAGGTTTGTGCGAGCATTAAGTAAGGGGGTTAGATTTACTTTATGTGTGTGTTTGCGGATTTCGGTTAGAGTAAGAGTTAGGTAGGGGTATATATTTAGTGGCGTGTGTGTGTGTGTGTGTGTGTGTGTGTGTGTGTGTGTGTGTGTGTGTGTGTGTGTGTGTGTGTGTGTGCGTGTGTGTGTGTGTGTGTGTGTGTGTGTGTGTGCGTGTGTGTGTGTGTGTGTGTGTGTGTGTGGTGAGTGCCCAAGCTGTCATATGTAATGGTAGCATTACAGAAAGGGTTTTTCTAAAGTAAAGTATACATTTAAGGATGGGGCAGGCTAAGGTTTAGCACATATTGCTAAGATATAAATTATCTCCTTGCTAAGATATAAATTATCTCCAAACATGCCTTATTTATGATTGTTGCACATAAATCATATAACTGCCCTCTGATTTCACAATAGCCTGCTTTTCAAAAAAAGTTAACCACTTTATGTGCATATTTCTGATACAAGATTGTGAAGAAAGTGAAATAAATAATGGCCTCAGTAATGAAGTTGAACTTGTTGCTCATAGACACAAAAGTTGAACCTTGAAAAGTTGTAGCAATGATCATTCAACAATGGCCATTTAATTGCAGTCATTAACTGCCCTATACTTTCATACATAGGCTGCCCCCTTGCCTTTTACATTTATCTATAGTCTGTCCCCATAAAAAGCCACTTCTAGCAATCACCTGCAATGTCTGGTCACCAAAAGTGGAAGAAACAATGGCCTTAGTAATGTATTTCAACTAGCAGCTCCCCTTCCATACTTTCCATAATAAGTAAGTAATAAAAATGATTGGATTTTTCTGTTTGTACTGTTATCAGCATTCAAAGATATGTGTGCAGTTTCATGCAATTAAGTACATAAATACATTTATCTGAAGGCAGAAACCATTGCTGAAGATCCGTGTTTCTGATCCTCACAGCAGTCTCTGATCAAATGAAGCTTTCTAGGATACTTTCTGTTATGTCACATACACACCATGGTGCACATGCAAGTCCAGTAAGCCATCATGTGTAAGCAAACATTAGCAGTGCTATTTATACCTTCTTACATTTAAATGGTTAAAACAGAAAACAGACCTAGCAATTGTCAACATTTAGCACTAATACTACCAAAAAGGCATTAGCAGTCCTACACATAATCACTTTAAATGCTATATTTTTTAATCTTTATTGATACACCATAATCAACAAACAGAATGCAGAGTACAAAACTACTGGCCTAAAATAAGCCATCCCTCTTAACTATACCATTATATTATGTTATTATAAGCATATAAGAATACATTTCACCAATCATTTAGATAATTAAAGTGCAAACTAGATTTCATGGCTGAACATAATCTGTCAATGTAGGATATGTATCAGTGATCCAATGTCCTTAGAAACAAATTTCTACTGCTGGAATATGATTGGAGGTATAACCATTTGCATTTGTAAAAGCCATTCTCTCTCACTGGAAGACAGGGTATCTAACTCTGGCTTCATGCCTACTATCAAAAATTGTGGGCCTAATACTTTGTATCACAAGTCTTAGACCATATGGCCATATGAGAGTTTCAGTACCATAAGATATGCAGATAATCAGCCTACTCAGCCTTAGAGCAACACAAGTTGTGATGAGCTTTGTTTTACATGGATAGGGAGTCTGTTCTAGAGCACTGGTATCCTCTACCAGATGTACCTGTCCCTCCAAACCATTTTGTTGATGTTGAAGAAAAGATTTAGATCTCTGGACTAAGTGTTTCTGATGCATTTTGACTTGCTGATGTATGGGAGGTCCACCAGTATTTGGTCAGAGGATGTCTTGAATGCCACATATAGGTCACCTCTTAGCAGTCTGTAAGGTACTGAGTAAAGAAACAGGACTTTGAGACAGCCCATATAGGGCAAAATCTTTAAGCCTATTATCCTTTTTGAAAAGCATCTCTTTGGGAATTCTGGCTGTAGGATGTGTCTGGACAGATATATACCAAAAGTGGTGTTATACTCAATCATTGGCCTTATGAGTGCTGAATAGAAGGAGACAATGACTTCCTTGGACCTAGAGGCAATCCCTTTTTTTCTCACCACAGTGGATACATGTTGGTAAAATATAGGTTACTGTCAATCATCATCATCATCAACCCACTTTTTCCCATTTTCTACATGGAGTCAAGTTGTCATGTCAACTGTTGCCTTCTCTCCCTATTCAGTGCCACTCTCCTGCCTTCTTCCACAATCTACCTGACTGTTTCAGGTCTTCTCTCTCACAATCCATCCACCTCTTTGCTGAATTCTCTAATTTCCTCTTACCATCCTGCTGTCTGTCCCAGATCATCTTCACCAGATTGTCTTTTGCTTTTCTGCACATCTGCCCAAACACCCATAATTTGCTATCTTTGAGCTTTTCTGCAACTGGAGCGACTTTGGATTCTACTCTTATGTCTTCATTCCTTCATCTGTCCCACAGTGTGCATTCTACCACTCATCTCAGGCACTTCATTTCCATCACCTCTAGTTTCCTCATCTGCTCTGCCTTTACTGCTTAGGTTTCTGTACCATACAGTACTACTGATCACACGACCATCTTGTACACCCTACTTTTCAGCTTTTTTGACATTCTTCAGTTATATAATACACATGACAATCTATGCCAGTTGGCTGCAGCCCCTCAGATTCCAGCTTTTATCTCCTCATTCAGACTCCCCTTCTCCTCAACAACTCTTCCCTTATACTTTAAGCTGTTAACCTGTTCCACAAGTTTCCTTGCTATCTCAGTTCTCAGCGGCTTCTGATTTACCCCATTTGCTGTTATTACAACTGCCCTATCCGTACTCAGTTTCATCCCATGTGCCTTCAGTTTTGCATTGCATTCCTCTATCCTTTTCTGAAGTTCTTGCTGTGAAGAGTCTGCCTGTAACACTATATTGCCTGCATACAGCAACTATGTTGATTTGTCCCCTCTGACCTGTTTGCTAATGTAGTCCATCACCAGTATGAACAGAGCAGAACCCTGATGCACACCCACTACCATTGGGAATGCCTCTGTGAGTCCGAACACTATTCATATTTGAGTCATTGGGTCCTTGTACATAGCTAGTACTAATTCTACCAATGCTTTTGGGACTTTGAACCACCTCAGAATCACCCAAATCAGCTTTCTTGGGACCTTGTTATATGCTTTTTCCAAGTCTCTTTCCTCATCTCTAATTTCTTCTCAATTATCTGTCTCACTGTAAACTTCGGGTCAGTTGCGCTGCATCCTGATCTGAATTCAAACTGTTCATCTCCCATCTTACTTTCTACTATTCTATATACTCATTTATGATTCACCCTCTTCAGAACTTTCATGCAATGTGACAGGAGTTTGATACATCTGTACTGACCACACTTGTGAATGTCCCCTTTGATCTTGAACATTGGCACTAGTATGCTTATTCTCCAGTAATCTGGGATATGTCTTTCGCTAAACACTGCTATGACTACCATCAGGGGCTATTTTTCCCCTATCTCACCCAGCAATTTATCATATCTGCTGTGAACTCATCTGAGTCTGCTGCTTTCCCTGACTTTATTTTCCTTAGTGCTGTTCTTAATTCTTCTAGTGTGGGCTCCTCCTCTTCTCTCATCATAGGCTGTATATGAGCAGTACAGCTTCTTTGTAGTTTTCTTCTTTGAAAAGCTGCTGGAAGTACTCCTTCCATCTGCCTGTGATGTCCTGTGGACTGATGAGTAGGTTGTTGTCATCCTCTATGAAGGGTGTCTGGCTATCTTCTTTATCTTTCTGTCTTTGCCTTGCAACCTGATATAGTTTCTTTGTGCCATCTACTTTCCTGAAGGTGGTAGAGTGCTCTTATTAGAAGTTCCAAAATCTCTCAAAAATGGGTCAACTCTTAGAGGTATATTATAAATGTGGTACTTCCCCAGAGTTGATGACTTTCCAAAGGAAACGATAATGTAGTTTTGGGCATTTAGCTTTAAACCATGATTCTGGCACCAGTTATTTATTTGGGATAAGCCTTCTGGGAGGATTACTAAGTCATTTAGGAATTCGATAACTGCACCTAGCTTGCAGTATTCTGCAAACTTAGTCATCTAGAGCACTTTAATATTGGCTTTAACTTCTTCAAGGTAGATGCCAAACAGGAGAGGTCCCAGTATTGAGCCCTGAGGGACCCCACTAGTGACTAGTATTTTACAGGAGGTAGCTTCCCCTGTTTGATCGCCTGTATTCTATCTGTGAGCAAGTTAGTAATCCAATGGATGATGTAGGTGTTTATTCCTTGTTTATTAAGCTTTACTACTATGCTTGAAAGGGCAATGGTATTGACCAGGTTGAGGTAGGTGGTGTGCATCATTTTATCTTTATCCAACGCTTTGATGAGTTTTCAAAAATAGTCTACAAAGTTGAGTAATCATGACTTACCTTTTGAGAAATCCAGATTGTGATGGGTCCAGTGTTTGGTGGTTCCTGATGTCATTATTGATTAATTACATGATAATTATTTCTATGGCTTTGTATATGAGGCTGCTCAGACTTATGTGCCTGTAATTCCCTGGATCTGTGAAAGGTCCTCCCTTATTCAGGGGAATAACTGTTGCTGTTCTCCAATTCACTTGGTACAAAACCCATACTGACGCTAAGGTTGAACAGAGTTGTTGAGGTGTGGCTATGCCTTACTTCATGCTCTTCAATATACATCCAGAGATATTGTTAGGACCCATCAATCCAGTGTTTTTTTGCTTTTGATAGTGCTTTTAGGACCTGGCCTTGTGTGATAGTTGGGAGGGATCAGTTTGGAGGGGTACAAATTTGAGTTGAATTTATCAGCCAGTAGGTTAGCTATATCTTCTTTTTCTGTGAAAGTAACATCATTCACAACCAACACAGAGCATTGCTAAATTTTGCTCCTGAGACCTGAGTTGTTTAATTTAATGTCAAGAGCTCTGTCATTTTGGATGTTACTCTTCTTACTTTTGGCCAACATTCTCTTCTTTGTATTGTATACCTTGTTGATATTATAATTTCATTGGAGGAATTGATCTTGGGGTTTGCCCTGCACTTGTTTCTGCAGGGACCAATTGCATCACTGCAACTGTTTACATGCTGGTACAGTTTGTTGGTGTACAGTTACTTATATACAGCAGAGTTTTCTGGGTTCGGTGGGGAATTGCAGCTTGCCAATGAATCACTGAGGAGTAGATAGTCTTAGAAAAGTTTCTAAAGGAGTTATTGGTGGAGAGGATCCTTTAGTTTTAATTTTATTTGAAGGAGATGACTTTATGGTAAGATCTAACAAGAGATGATGATATGCCAGGGATGGGCAAGATGCCACCATATTAGTAAGGACAAGGTCTAAGACGTTGTTGCCCCTAGTGGGTACCCTGACTACTTGTTCCAAAACACTTGTATTAACAAAGTCCAGGAATCTGTGCGTGTGCACTTCCCAGCCTATAGTTGGGCAATTAAAATTATCTAGAAAAATTGTATTGGGTTTAATACTAAGTGATTCCAGTTCTGACGGGTGTTGTGGTTTTCATGGGTCATAGATGGTGCACTAAAGCTAGCTAATATATGGTGAAAGATCTTTCTGATTGTGATTTGGACATGAAGGAGCTCTAGTGCATCATATTGCTTTGCCAGTCTTTATGTGAGTCTCTCATGAATGAAGACTGAGACCCCTTCAAATCTTTTCCCCTTCTGAGCAGTAGCTGGTCTAAATCTGTACAAGGTGTGATAGCCCTGCACAACTGGAATGTTCGTTACCATTTAAACCATGTCTCAGACACTGTTTGGATGTCTAGCTTCTCTGAGATGAGGAGGGCTTGCAGGAATGGGAGTTTGTTGTTTAGACTCTTAGCATTGGTTACTAGCAATTTATATTTCCTCTGCTTGTTTCACCAAATTGGCAGTTTTATCTGATTAGCATTGTTGAAAAAAGATAGATTTATCTCTCTCCATATAAATATATGGATACTAAAACAATTCAACCCAGTGTGTGAGAGATGTATATTGAGAATGTGTTTACCAATATTTAAAAACCTAGAGGGGATAGGTGCAGGCTTACCTTGGCAAAGCAGTGAGGTATGTTGATCATATCCTCCCAGGCTGACAAATATGGAACCCCCTTGGAATTACATCAGAAACTAAGCCAATTATTAAAGTCAGTTATTTTTTGTTCATATTGCTGCATCATTCTTGGAGAAGGTAGAATGCTACTCAGTGCTAGGTTCATACTTGCCTGGGATACATAATCCAAGGGCTCCATCATGTCTCTCTTCATATAGTCCAGGGAGGTACACCTCGAGTCATCAACATGCCCATGCACAGTTACAGAGTCATACTTTTATCAGTTTTTCAAAGACTTGAGTGCATGTGTGATCTGGCAGATCTCGGCCACAGAAATCCAAGATTGCACAATACTGGGAAAAGGGCATATTCCTCTTCCCTGAGAACTGTGTAGTCTTGTAACCTGCCAGCCATCTGCTTAACTGGCCAAATGCAGTTGATTAAACAGATGTCAACCAAGGACAGGTAAGATCAAAGTCAGGCCACTCATATATATATATATATATATATATATATATATATATATATATCTATATATATATATATATAGGTCCCCTTCATATGATCGAACTTTCAAAAGTTTGACTGTCATATGGCTGAGACCATATGATCAAACTTTAGAAAGCTCTAACTTTCTTAACAGAGATCTCCATACAGCACAGAAAAGAAAGATTTCCCTTTTCCACACTGTAGTGCGATTTCAGAGTTGGTGTATATAAATAGCAGGGGATATGGGAAGTACAGCCCCCCACGTGGGGGTGCAAGGGGGGCTTGCCCCCCTTCTAAAACCATTCAGGTAAATGTTTTTCCTTTTTTTTTACTTTATATTTCAAAATAGGCATTAGGGAACAGCAATCATTGATACCTGGACTATTGTTGGCATTTAACCTTAGTTGCTAAAACATTCCATTGTTTGCAGTTTATTTTGGCAATGTCCCCCCAATGTCTTCTTTCACTATCTGTAAAATACCAAATTGGAATCCTGTGCAAAGGGGAAAGCTGTTCCCTAATGCCTATTTTGAAATATAAATCTAATATTCTACCATAACTGTTTTAGTTCCTGATTTTAAACCATACTGGACCTTTAAATTGTGATGATGTCACTAATTTTAATTGATGGGAAGTGCTGGTTTTACTATTTAAATCATTTGTAGCTTTTTGTATGTTGTTCTGATGAAGTCCTGAATTTCCATGGATGAAAGCGCTTGACTGGAGATTTGTATTCTTTTTGTA
The DNA here is from genome assembly GCF_019279795.1 of Protopterus annectens. Lineage (NCBI taxonomy): Eukaryota > Metazoa > Chordata > Ceratodontiformes > Protopteridae > Protopterus > Protopterus annectens. The sequence continues at coordinate 606,659,811 of NC_056751.1, read as the reverse complement.
TTGAATTCATTCTGTGAAGTACCATTAAACTTGTCCTACTACAGGTGGTTTTGGGCTATTTCCTAAGAGGCATTTATGTTTTACAAGTTGTGGTTTACCTCATTGGCACACAGTTTTTATGTAATCTTG
>NC_056751.1:606652182-606654682 GCF_019279795.1 Protopterus annectens | reverse complement strand
AGTCCTCTCACCCTTCTTTTGGTAGAGTCAGTTCCTGGGTGGCCACGATGCAAGACGGTTATATACTCTTGTTGCAAAGACTTTAAAACAATCACTTTTGGACCTTTCATGATACCATTGTCAGACACAATTTCATCTCTGTAAGGAAAATATGGTTGCATTTCCACTGGTAAGCAAGATTGTTTTGAACGCCATCCTTGACTGATAAAGCAGTTGAGCATCTGAAGAACTGGATCTGAGATTGTATGACTTCTAAGCTCATCAAGATATGTGGAAGAAAAATTTCTCACTTTCATGACTTCAAAATCGAGTTACTCATTCTCATGCTGTTCAGTGGTATTTCTGGGTGATCTGGATGATGTATCGGCAAGATAAAGAAGTTTGCCTTTTGTGTAGACGATTGAAATTATACTTCTGCAATATCAACATCTTGGGTTGCAATCTGTGTGGAGCTGTATACATAGGTTTTCTCAAAATAGTGACTACAGGTTAGTGATCTGTTTCAATCTGGATAGGTCTACCATAAATATAATCATGGAACTTCGAGCATGCAAGCTCTCTATCTGCACATAGTACATTTCAATTTGGGTTAGAGTTCAGGACACATAGGCTACTGGTCTACCCTCTTGAAGAATGACTGCACCAAGACCAAACTTTGAAGCATCATAAGAAAGAGTAACTGGTTTGTGAACATCATAGTATCTGAGAGTTGGTGGAATGGCAATTCTCTGTTAAAGGACATCTTTGCTCTCTGGTTTTGTTCTGTCCATGACCAAGATACATCTTTACATGTCAGCTCTCTAAGCATTGCTGAAAGTTGGCTCAAGTCTAGAAAGAACTTGCCTAGGTAGTTAACCATGCCAAGAAAGCATTGTAGGGCTTGAACATTGTCTGGAGCTGGCATCTCAAGAATTGCTGTTTGATTGGAATGATCTGTTTGTAAGCCTGAACTGGTAAATAAATGACCAACATAAGTAACTTCTCATAGCCTGAACTTGCACTTCTGAGGATTCAGCTTATGATTCATTTCACATGCTCTTTCCAGAACTTTCTTGAGGTTTCTGTTATGCTCAGCTTCACCATTACCTCCTACTAGAATATCATCTGCTATAATAGCACATGGATACCCAGAAAAAAATTTGCTCCATTGCATGCTGGAAGACATCACTGACAGTATTTATCCCAAATGGCATTTTCAAAAATCTGTACCTGCCAAAAGGAGTGCTGAAAGTGGTTAGCAATGAAGATTTCTTGTCAAGCAACATTTGCAAAAATGAACTCTTTGCATCTAAAACAGAAAAAACAGTGGTATTTGACATAAAGACATTGACTTTTTTGACTGTATGCATTGTATGATGCAGTCTTTTCAGTGCTTTATTCAAATCTCATGGATCAATACATATTCTGATATCAGCTGAGCTTTTCTTATGAGCTACAACCATGGAAGATACCCATTCAGTAGGTTCATCAACTGGACAAATATCACCTTGCTGCACCATTTTATCTAGCTCAGCCTTGACTCTGTTCTACATAGCTACCGGAACTTTCTGGGCTGGCCTGACAACTGGACTGAATTTGAGGTCTAACTTCATGGAGTACACAACTGGTAGTTTGCCTAGTTTGTCTTTGAAAAGATCAGCACAGGTAGAAAAAATAGTCTGGGTGAAATTAGAACTGTGGTCTTTTAAACTTAGATGGTGGACTTACTTATTAAATGAAATTAGTCCCATTTTCAAACTGTTTCTGAGGCCTAATAATGATTGTACGTGCCTTTTGACAACATAAAATTGCAAGTCATAACTGTTTCCAGCAGAGTAACTCACTTTGTACCTGTGCCAAATTTGAACTCTATGGGTCTTCCATTTATCCAAACAGTACAAAATACTTCATTCATTGCCCATAAATATATTGCATTGACTGTTTCATTAAGCACAGACACACCATCAACATAAAATGTAGGGTCACAGCTTTGTAATTGATCAGCCTGACTCTTTGAATGTTCTCTTTTAATATAATGTCCCTTGTTTGATTTACAAAATCTTTTGAAATTATTCTACTTATTGAATTTGTGACATTGTTGACCAAAAGCTAAGTACTTTTCTTTTTTAGACTCATGATTTGCATTACAATTACGACAGTTGACTATGAAACTGAGTAAAGGCACATTCTTTGTGTTAGCTGACTCACTCTTATGCTTCACTGAAACTGTGTGATTTCCAGAGTGTGCCTTGGAACTTGTTAGAAAGCTATGGGGTTTCCCAGTGAGTGCTACAGGACCTGCAATAGTTACCATGTGCTTGGGGCTATTTCTTTTAACCATGTGCTGCATACTGTCAACATGAGCACTAGAAGATACTGGAAGCATGCATTTCTCATTTGTAACCATATTTGGGTGCTTTTCTGTGAGCTCATATATCTGACAAATTTCAATGGCCTTATTCAAAGTTAAATCACTGTCACAAAGCAAAATCTTTCTCATAGCATCATCTTTAATACCACA
>NC_056751.1:606537182-606647182 GCF_019279795.1 Protopterus annectens | reverse complement strand
AATTCCCTCTTCATTGTTCAATCTTCCACATCAACGCTTGTCCACCCTCTGTATATGTGTGGCAAGACACTACATTTTGTGTGTATATCACCCTGTCTAAATGAAGTCAGTGTTATTTGTTTACTTACCCTGCTTCTTGCCCCTCTCCTTCTATCCCATCTACTGTCATCCACTGCTATCGCCCCCACCTACTCTTCATTTGTAAATCTTACATAAGGATCTCTATCCTACAAAAAATGTACCCCTTGTTTTCCCACCCAACTTTCATATCTTATGGCTGCCCATGTGTTTTTACCTGTGCTTGATGTTATTCCATTTCCTCCATATTTATATGATGGACAGGTTTGGTACTTTGCTTTGCACACCCACATTGATCTATGTGGTGGCTGCTTTTGCAAACTGAGTGTAAGATGCAGCTACCCAGATGTGGCAGTACAATATGAATGCACGTTGACTTGGCCTCACTGAGCTAACTTAGTTATAAGGTCCGTCATGCAGGCCACACCCTACTGTAGCACTGCTCCTGCTATATAACAGCCTAACAGTGACGATCTCATTATTGCTACACTACTCTTTAATTATGTACCCTTTAGCTCAGACTTCTGATAGTACTACTGCCTAATACATGTCTGATCAGCTCTGTAGCTCTTCATGCAATGACCTGCACAAGAGTTAGCACTTACTGTCTTGAGTAGATCTTATCATTCATGAGTGTATCATGTCATAACCCGCAAGCTAACCATATTATTAGTCCTATAAGATGAAAAAACTAACACCGTGTTTAATTCATACCACCCCCCCTTTTTAAATAGTATTGTTGAATATTTTGCCTAGCAATAAACTTCAGATTTTTAATCAGGTTTGTAAAAAAATGTGTCGCGTTTGCTCCTAAAACAAATACCTGCGCCATATCTCATGGAGGTGGGTAGCTGTAGCGATTTAGGGAATAAGACAAAGCATGTATAAAATACTAGATTTGTTCATGTCCTTCCAGCTGTCTAGACCACAAACAACTGTGAGTGTGTTTTGAAAGTTTAACTGTGAAAAAGCCTGCACTTACACAGGAACAATATATGATGGGAAAAATGTGAACTTGTTACATCACAAAAAAAATCATGTTCATCTTTGTTTTGTTTTGTTTTTTTAACAGGAAGTAAATACACAATCAGTTGTGAAATTTGGGAGAACCATTTCAAAACAGCTACATCTGGGCATCTATTATCTATAACTGTACAAAAATCATGAGAAATTATTGTCTGAAATTAAGAAAAGGAAAATAAAATGATAAAGTGCTAAAATAAAACAAGCCTTCCAAAATTCATAAGTCCTTTATTTCATGTTATGGGTAAAGTTTCACCTATTTAATCTAACAATTCTTCATGTGGAAATTGTTTTCTTCATACTGCATTACAGACTATGAATGCCTAGTTGGGTTTTGCTGCAGAACCTGGCCCCAAATCCTGTTCAGATGTGCTCTTCTGAATGCCATATAGAACAGCAGGATCTGCATCGCAAGCTGGTCACTGGGATGTCCTTGTGAACTCCATTATTCTTAACAATTGTGTTAGGGATTTCTACATCAACTTTTGAAGAAGGAAGAACCTGTAGAAGCCAGTACAAATGAGACTGACATGCTGCATTAGATGTCGTTGGTAGGACTGTTATAGGTACATTCGTCATCTGTCTTTAGGACAGCTGCTTGGAAGTGCTACCATACTGATATCGTAGTGAAATACACAAGACCTTATACTTAGCATGGTCCTTCATGACAGTTTGCTGCAGTCCCCCACAGCCTACAACCATATGTAGATAACGGGGATGTTAAAACGAGGGGTGTCTATATCTGATAGGTTTATCATTGCTTACACAGTGCAGCCTAAGAGGACATTTTGTGCCAAACACAGTTATAATGGTACAGTGCTCCTTTATGCATGAGGCAGGCCAACATTCAGGCAATTTGTTTGCATGACCTCATGTCCTAAATGCATTCTGCTCCCATGTTAGTCATTCTGTGTAAGAAACTTAGAGCCTGTCAGTGTAGTTCCCTGATGAAAGGTCTGGAAACATACAGTGGGAGAGACACTTTCTCAGTATATTATCCCAGTCCACCAACACTGTGTACACGCTTGTAATATGTCATGTCGTGGCTCTGTATTGAAAGGCATATGCACTAGTTATCATTTTGTGGCTTGGGTACCTGTCATTCTAATTTGCTACTGCCAGAGGAGTGTTTTTTGCAGTACCACACAGCTCCAAATTGCTACTCCACTTATCTTAGCATACCCATGATTATACGCACCTGCTATGTTCACTCCAAATATAGCCCAGCTTGCATTTCCTTTCTTGATCAAACTCTCATTCAGCTCATCCACCAGTGTTATGTCACATCTGACCCTTCTACCCCACTGCTCATCTATAGTCTGACATTTACCAGCGGAAGGCCTACACTTACATTTGCACTTCTTGGCATCCCTTCAACAGGAATACCAGAGAATCACAGAAGCAAGATGCTGCAAACAGCAACATGTGCATAAGGGATGAAACCCTCTGCCCATCCTAACTTATGTGTGATAACCCGAATCTTCTCCTTGCCCCTGCTCGCAACCCCAACCCTGCTCATTAACTTCCAAATACCCTTTCTCTAACAGCAACAGTATTTAGACAAAGGGTGTCTGATGGTAGTGTTAGGTGTTTTTTTTTTTAACTTCTTTGTTTTAACAATCACAAAAGGAAAGTGCTTGTTTTTCTTTTGTAATCAGTTCCATTTGGGGTGTGGATGATTTGCAATTCATTGTTGTTTTTTAGGCAAATAAGATTTTTGGTAAACATTCATTTGGTTTCTAGCATCTGAGAAATAATCTATAATGTGAGTGTGTGTGTGTGTGTGTGTGTGTGTGTGTGTGTGTGTGTGTGTGTGTGTGTGTGTGTGTGTGTGTGTGTGTGTAATTGCCAGCACCCTCAGTTTCAGTTGGATAAGGTTATTGCATTGCTAAAGTTTTATATGGATTGGATTTATTTTAACATACAGAAAAAAATATTAAGAATCAAGCAGGTTTCACACAGCAGCCTTGAGCAAAACAAACAAAAACACAAGAGTATTCAGAAGAATCTCTCATGGTAAACACGTTCTGCTGCAAGCTCTGATAAGCAGTACTTGAGCCTGTCTGCCTTTTCAATATCCTTCCTGAAATTATTTCTAAGCCTTATCATTAGCATTAAACACTTCCAGTGGGTAAATGCTTTCATCGTTTTATTTGCTTACAAGCAGTCATTTGCCTCTCTCTGCGTTCTGCTTTTATTGACTTGGGGAAGAATGAGAGGGACGGCACTTTCATAATGGGCTGCTTTAGTACCATTAGTAATCCTTCAGTTTCATTCCTTTTCCTCATACACTGCAACCGTCCTCCATGTCTTAAGGCAGGACACCAAGTCTCCATCCCTACTGAGATAAATAACGTAGAGAAGAGCATGTAAAATATGCAGCTTAATAAACACTTGTCATTCTAAGATTCTGGCATCCACTTGGAATTAAAAATCGTGATGTGCATTGTGGACCAAGTGACAGCTGAGAGTAATAATACACAGAAAAGTATCACCACAGCTATTTTAAATCACATTTAAGAGGACATGCAGTAAAAGGTGCACCAGCCACCACAGGTACAGTGTGAAACAATACAGGGCAGTCAGTACAGCAATTGCATGCTTGCAGCCCTCAAGCTGAAAAACCAGAGAAGGCCACAGCACTGCATGGTGATCCAGGGAGTGTAGCAGTACAAAACCACATGCAACCATGCCCTGAAGCATCCATGTGAACCACAGGCATAACTAGAGCAACAGCCATAGGAGCAGAAGCCTCCATAGTAGTATCATTTAGATTGTCACGGGAGAAAAACACCAAGAAGTAGCTGCATCATTGAAAGAGGCACCTCATTAGGCAATAACAAGTGCTGACCTAATCCAGAGCACTAGATCAGGCAGATGTAGGGTATAATAGGGACCTGAATGGACCTACCTTATAATATCTCACCAACTGGCAGTGTATGCTGTGTGACCAAAACTTGCAAGGGCAGGTCCACAATACTATGTGCCATGACATGCTAGTCACTCAGTTAGAAATATTAGTGATAATAGCCTGTTGCAGCTGCCCAATCACAACCAGAAGGGCAACCACATTCTCTATGAAGTGGCCATTAAACCCCTTCATATTGCCCAGCAACTCTTCTATCTGGTTGGTGCATTTTTAATGCACTATGCCTACCATCAGAACTCTCTTGTATTCTTCTAAAGGTACAAGATAGCCTAGTTCACAACTAGTTTTGCTACTAATGCTAGCAGATGAGTATGACACCAGACCTAGGTGTAACGATTATGGTATTATATGTTTATTAACACTGAAACAGTACCAGTGCAGGCCATATTAATGAAATGTCTTTCAAGTGCAATTATAAGAAACTGCATGATGGATGGTAGCCGAGTGAGATTAGCAAATCATAATGATAAAGGGAGTTAAAAATAATGTCATATCAGTGACTACTACATGTATGGTAACTATACATATATATATATATATATATATATATATATATATATATATATATATATATGTATGTATATAAAATATGGAATATATGAACTGGTAGTGTCTTCAGGCTGAGTGACAGTTACTTTTTGATAGATTAAGTAGGTATAGTTTTAGTGCTGCTATGACAGGCTGGTTAGCTTTTAACTGAAAACAGATAATGATAACTAGTTGTAGGGTTGTAATCAAAAAGGCTTTTGAATTACTTAGGCGATTAACTGCTTGATTTGTAAATGAATGTGAGGTTTTGCTAAGTGCTTTGGTGTTAATTGCATTGCAGATGATAGGCAGTAGTTCAGTCTGAGAAGTTCGTTTACAAAAATAATTCAAAACCAAATAACAAGCATCAGGAACTAGCATCTTAATGAGGTCTAATAATGAAAATATTTTTAAAACTAAGGGACAGTTGCAATATAAAGAATCAGTTTATATTTTAAAGTATGGCACATTGAAGCCTAAAGGGTTAAATCTAGTAAGTTAACTGTTTGCCGATGTCATAACCGTGTAACTTTTTAAAAGGTTTTTACAATGATGCTCAGATGCCTCGAAGGCTTTACCTGATGCATTAGAATGTTTTATGATATATTAGAAAGGCCTCTGATGCAAGTTATTGGTCATGAAATACTGAATGCATCTGTTCTTCAGTGGTATAATATATTGCTTACAAAAATAGCCTCAATTAATTTAACTTAAATGTGTATTTCGAGGGTTCAGGATCTGTGAGTAGGCTTTGATGTTGGTGATCATTATTAGGAGCAAAAATGATGAAGGAAAATGCTTTGTTTTGACAGGTATCTATTTTTTACACATTGTTGGAGGATGAAGGTGAAGAAGAGGAGGAGTCTGCTACGGCAACTCATCCACACTGTAAGATACAGAGCATATTGCTTTCATGTGTCAGTACTCTGATGATGTCTAGGAGATTTGCTATGTAAAGGCGACAGGAAGTTATCTACTGTTTTTTGTGTGTTGTAATGAAAGAAAATATGGGGTCTAGCCTGAATCCTAACTATTTATACTGATATTTGTACCTGAATGGGTTGTCTACATAGAAGATTGTAAGACAGTCCTGAAGTGCATTTGTTTTATTTGTGTGTTTCAAGAGGCAAAATTTAACTTTTTGAGGTTACAGCTGAGTTATAGGGCATGTAGCCATAACACAGTTTGAGGTGCGAACTGTATTTTCAAAGAGAGGCAAGAACAGTGCCCCAACCCTAACCTTTGTTGGACTCTAGATGAAAATGTTTTTGGAGTGGACACATTGCTTTGAAATGCTACTTGTATTGTATGAGTTATTCATCTTTCTGCTCTCTATGCCTCGGCTGAGTTGAGAAGAGTATGCAGCAGAATTCAATGGTTCAGTGTCTGATTGCCAGATCAGCAAAGGTGATTCTCCACTTGATTATATATATTATTTCTAAAGGAGGTTCACTTTATTATCTATGTTATTTTGAAAAGGAGAAGAACACAATTGTGTTGCTATGGCCATTCCAAAAGCTGTTCTGGCAGTAGCAGAGTAGAGTGTTTTAGTTTAGATAAACTCTTAACTGTCCCAGTATGGATTTTTCCAAGTATTTTGGAAAGCTTATGCATAGTTGAGAAACAGTCAGTTTTGAGTGGAGGTATGACAGTGATAGATATCCACAAGTTGGGAAAGCTTCCTGCCATGAGTGATATATTTTAATGTGTTTCTGGGCTAGCGTTATTAATTTACTGCAAGTGTGATGGAGTTTTGGAAAGGGGTCACAGGATCCTGGCCTTCCACAGCCCCAGATTGTATTTAGCTATATACTGACTTGTTTTTGATGTTACTGGGAATAACTGGAAGTTAATCTCTAAGTTACATTTAGTTGTCATGTAAGATAAAGATTTGTAGCACAGAGTTAGCACTAATGTATTTGCGCTGAGGGTGCTAAAGTGTGTAATATACGATTTTGTTACTACAATCTTATGGTCAGTGTTAAGAATTATTTATTATGTGCTATGTGCAATTAATTGGAAAGATGTTTCTGTTTCTTTTCGGTTCTTTTCATGTAAGGGTAAGGTAATGACAAAATGTGGTTATTTTTTTGCTTTAGGTTAGAGAATTTTGCTGTATTATTTATATATATGTGTGTGTGTGTGTGTGTGTGTGTGTGTGTGTGTGTGTGTGTGTGTGTGTGTGTGTGTGTGTGTGTATATATATATATATATATATACACACACACACACACATATATATATATATATATATATATATATATATATATATATACACACATTTGCCATTTGTTTCTTAAGATGCAATAAATGTGTCAGTTTGTTATGGTGTTGTCCTTTTTGTCTCAACATCAACTATTTTCCATTCTGTGTTTTGATTTATGTAGTAACCTGCAGAGTAGGGACTGATGTAGCTCTTTTTTTCAATAAAGGAAAATATTTCATAAAGGAAAAACTATATTTAGGAATTACTAGAAAGCTGTATTTGAAACTCTGTAAGAAGTCACAGAGGTCCAGTCTGTAGTTGAAAGCTTAAGTATGAGTTGAGTGTTGTTTTCTTTGGTGACGCGTGTTAGACGTATATATTTAATGTTGTGTGAAAGAATTGTGCAGTAAATGTTATAAGGGAGGACTGGAATGCCACAGGGATGGTACAATGATATTTGGCTGTAGGCAAATATAGATGAAAAAGTTGCTATGGATATATTTCACAAAGCAAACAATAAATAACATAAACTAAAACAAATATCAAACCTCATAGATCATGACAGTTAACTTCATTTTCAAAACATATAAGCTTTCAGATTGTCATATCTCTTTTCAAGTTTTAATAGAGTAGTAATATATACAGCAGTAACATACAACTTTGTCAAGAGTAAAAATATCAACTTAAACAATTTAATGGTAGATCAATCAGAATTCAAGAAAAAATATATAACCGAACAACAGTGAATAAGGTTACAGTAAAAACTGATTTGTTTAATTTAAAAACTATTATCACACCACTAAACGTGCCATTTTTATGAATTCAGCTAATTTTTGAATGTCTAACAATCACATTTTTTAAATGTTTTAATGGGCTTGTGCTTTGTGTGATGAGTGATGCATTACTAAGTTTTTATTTAGTATGAGCAACACATAAGGCCTGGGACAAGCAAAAGGCACTTGTGCACATTGTAGTTAACTAATATGAGATTTGGTAGCACGATAGATATAACTATGTTGATAGTTATACATTAGGGTTGGGGTGGTTTATAAAACAAATCCTTCAAGCAGGACAGCTTGGACTGAGGTTGATATAATTTGGTAAAGGGTCAAATGGAAATGGAAGGTGTTAATTGTTAGGAAAAGTACTCCTCCAGCAGTTTGTGGTCCTCATCTGATAGTTTGGTAAATGTTATAGCTGCTTGTCATGTGAAAAATAATAATAACAGAGGATTTCAAGCAGGCTTCTGTTTGTTTTGGTTAGAATATCTGGATTGTATGAATCAATCCAATGTCCTAGAAAACAAAACTGAATTCAGATGCATTCTGCATTGATTTAAACATTGTTAAGTCTTTATTGGTGGGGAAAAAGAAGTTGTTTGGTCTTGAACTGAAATGAATACCACTGGTAAATGTTTATTAATATTGTAGTGAGAAGCAGAGTAATTTTATGTTGTAGGAAGGGTGACTTGGGTTAAAGGGTGCCCAATGTAGACAAGCAGGTAAAACAGCAGATTGTTGTTACCATGCTAGGATGATTATTGTACAAGATGGTGAAAACATGTTTAGATATTGTAAGGGTTTGGTTGAAAACAGTGGTCCTTCTGTATTACCTTGCATGAACATTATTTTATTATGCCATTGTTTCTGATGAGTTGAAAATGAAAACCATAATGAGTCATGTAATTATGTGAACAAACTCCATCCATCCATCCATCCATCCATCCATCCATCCATCCATCCATCCATCCATCCATCCACAACCCCCTTCTCCCATTTTTGCAAACTGTTATACATCTATCTCTTTGTACAGGCTTCCCAAACAATGAAGACCGTGTTGCATTTCTGGAATCATTTCACAATGCTGTATATTGCTTCGCTGTGATTAAAAAGTACAAATTAAATGTCATAACTGTACTCAGTAAAAATCTATCTCCTATCTCCTTTCTCTGCATTAATATGTAAAGTGCAGAGCAGAGCAGAGATATAAGGTTTTCTAGCTCTGTGGTTTAGATATTAGTGTAGAGGAGTTTTTCGATCAAAGCTTAAGTACCTGGAAATAAACAGTTCCCATGTTATGATTTTTTAGTTTAAGCAAAAAATCTGATAACATGTACAAGACAGCAACAAGAGCTCAGGCCAACAAGCAAGCCAAGAAAAACTATAACTTTATCTATATTTAGCCTGTATGCGTTATATGTTCCTGTGTGTATCTGAACAAAACTTGACAAGAGCCAATCTTCACCATCAGCACTTCATCACGTGAAGACAGTATATTACATAACCCTCCAACAAATATCTGATCTAGTTCAGTGTTTGGATTTTTTTTCTTTTCAGGATATTATTTGCACAGTTTTGTAATGTAAGAAAAAGATCTGTTAAGTTCTGCTAACTGACAAATGTTAGATCAAGAAAAAGGACATCTTTTAATGGCTGATCATTTAGCATTTGCTAAGAATCTACTGTAGTTTTTGCACTGGCTGTTTTTTTGGACTTTATACTTTGATCTCTTACACCAGATCATACTGATGCTAGTCAAGGCTTATCCTGTTTTGGTTTTCTTCAGTTACCCCAGACCAGGGACCCTCAATCCCTACCAGGTTTACATAAGTAGCACTGAAATTTGCTATACTACAGGTGACTTACGAAACATACAACTAATGGTAAATTTGAGGGACTTACTAAGTAGTTTTAAAGCGATTTCATAATGATAATTTGGACATCTTAGAAATGGATCTTTAAGAGTTTTTTTATTTGTTTTCAATTGATGTTTTTTGGAATTTATATTTCAGACAGCCATCAACAGAATTAGTGTGCTTTAACTGGAGGTAGCTAAACTCTGTGGTTGTGCCCCTCCCCCAAGCTACTTATGTATACTTCCTCTTAGGCTAATATATCTTGGAGTAAGGGATTTCTCCAATATATGGCAACCTTTGAATCAGTATATAACACAAAAGAATCACATTTTAATATTCACATGTTAATCAAACAACTATGCATCACATTTCTCTGCTGTCATTTAGGCAATTAAGTTTAATGTCATTAACTGGTCTTGACAGCGTATAAACAGTGGCATATTGGTTTGTATTTTATATCTGACAATGTGTTATGCATAAATGCTTACGTAACTTGCTACTGTTTTATTAAATGCTGGTTCTTTTGAGCTGGATTTTTATTTTATCAGATAAAAAAAATGCCACAGCTACATGCCCATTTGTTAATAAAGCACTTCATATGACCTTGTTTAGATATAATTTCATACAGTTACTCACACAGGTTGCCCACAAAGTTATAACAGAGTTCTTAGAGATACCACCCTACTTAATGCATGCCTAAGGCATATTCCACTGGAAAATGTTAAATGATCTAAGGGTCCTGGTGGGTACACGCCATTTAAACAGCATTATCATTGTGAGGCATTTGCTTCTTGAAAGTCCTGTCTGCCAGCAGCAGTAGTAAAAGCAGTAGCAGATGGCTGGCATGGATACACCGCCAAAGCTTTAGCTGTGAAACAGCTTTTCTCCAGAGCAGAACAGTGCATTCTGCATGGAGAGGCTATTGTGTAAAGCATGACGTTTTAATAAAACAGCAGAAAACATGGCCAACATCAATAGGTCTCGGATATGAAAATATAATAAATGTTAATAAAGGTTTGGTGTTTTCATCATTTACTAAGTGCACTTTTTAGAACAATGAATTCAAGTACATCACAACCTTAAATCAGTTCAACAGTGCATCACATTATTAACTCAACAATAACAGTATGCATTGTGTTTTCTGCCTCTCCTTCCCCACTGTTAACATTCCTGTAACCTGTCCTTGGAACAGTATGCCTCCTAAGAATTAAGGACCCATTTCCTATCTTCCTTGGTAGTTCCCATTCTACCAATAGTATTCCCTGAAGTAGAATTCTACCCAATCAAATCATTGCATTCAGCTCTACTGGCTGCCAAAAAAACATAGAAAGACTTGTAGGTTTTCCCATTTCTACAGTTTAAATTGTATTCTTTTTGTTCCTATTTACCAGTGGAATACCTCTGCACTCACTAATTGTGTTAATAGTTGCAGCAATAACATATTATTAGGGTCAGCACAGCAGTGTTCCTCAGACATGGCGCTCCATTAATCATCCTTATTTGCCAAAGTAATACTCCATGCCTTTAATCTCACTACTTTAACTGTTTAACCGTAGACATACCTTAGCTTCTTTAGTCTCCCATGTATTACATATATTAACTATCTTAACACAGTAAGTACTAACCTTCCTTAGTAGTCCATTTTACACTTTTCTGACCAACTTGAAATCAGTAGCCCCTATCTGCTAAACTATAACCTAACTTTATATCAGCTAGGCATATGGTTAGCACTAACACACATAGTATAACACTTTAATTCACAGCACTCTGCATATCAGCATCCCACCCCCCATAATACATTCTACAAACTTACCCATTACAGAACTACCTTACTGATAGTTTTTCCTCCAATTGCGGTTATTGGAGTTATCACAGGTCAGGCACTGCCAATATATTTGTAGTAGCATGAGTTGATCGAATTCCAGATCTCCCTTCATCCTTTACTCCATTTAAAAATCATCTTCCAGTTTGGCACCTTTCTGTCTCTCGTTTCCACTTCTAACATTCCTGTAACCTGTCTGTGGAACACTATGCCTTCTAAGCAAGCTGTTGTGGTACTTGATAATCAGTGCAGTAAATCATGTTTCTAATATTCTGCTGATGTATTTAAATTATTGCCATACTTTTATATATTTTTTTGCAGTTTAACACTGCTACTACTAGCTATAACTGTTTTCTCCCTTGGTTTGTTTGCTTGCCATTGTGTTTGCCCTACCTAGTCAAAAGAGCTGGGAATGTTATTGAAATTATGCTGCAACATCATATCTCCTGTGCTCTTCTGGTTTATCTGTTATTGAATGTTCATAACATTGTGTCCTCTAGCTTGCTTTATCTGACTGTGTAATTAGTTGCTGTTCTCAGGCCTCTTAAGAATATTTGTCTTATTTTTGCCCTTTATTCTAGATTTTTTATGTAATTTTCTCCTCTCTGTACTATCCAGTATTCTTCTATTCCTTAAGCCTGTCCTTTTAAAATGGATGTAATACCTTACCTGCCGATACCTGGTTCAGCTCACTGCTGACTGCACGTTGAATAGCTAATCCCTGTCGGTAGCTCCTCTCTTAGCCCACATGTGCTAATTATATTTTTTAAACTGCGCCATATTATTAATTTTGCAATTGGGAGCAACAGACGATAAGTTATACTTTAAAACCATTACTGTATACCTCGGTGTTGGGTTTTGATTATTATGTTCTTCACTAGCATAGCTCAAAGATGTTCTGAGAGCATAATATAATGTACCTCTCTGTGTGTATCTGTTATACTTATGTTATCATTTATCACACCTTTTTCTTCTGTGTACTTATTTTCATAGGGATTAAGGATATGTTTCCTATCTCACTCAGTAGTTCCCGTTCCACCAACAGAATTCTCCGAAGCAGAATTCTACCCAATCAAATCACTGCATTCAGCTCTATTGGCCACCAAAATAAAACAGAAAAACTTGTATGTATTCCCATTTCTGCAGTTTATACTGGATTCATTTTGTTCCTTTTTATCAGTGGAATATTTCTGTACTCATTATTAGTGTTAATAGTTGCAGCAATAACTTATATTATTAGGGACTGCATAGTGGTGTTCCTCAGATGTGGTGCTCTATTACTCAGCCATATTTGCCCAAGTAATACCTTACTTCATGCCTTTAAACTCACTACTTTGACTGTTTAACCATACACATACCTTAGCTTCTTTAGTCTCCCATGTATTATAGATATTAACTATCTTAAGTACCTACATTCCTTAGTAGTCCATTTTACACTTCTCTGATCTACTTGAAATCAGCAACCCCTATTTGCTACACTATAACCTACCTTTACATCAGCTAAGCATATGTTTAGCATTAACACACGTAGTATAACACTTTAATTTACAGAACTCAGCATATCAGCATCCCACCCCCCTGTAATAAGTTCTACAAACCTACACATTGCCAACTGTAGTTATTGCAGTTATCACAGGTCAGGTATAGCCCGATATGCTTGGGCTCACACTGCTCCTCTACCCCACCCCATTTCCCATCCACCCCACTACTTTCACACCTATACTTACTTAGCTCCTGCCCTTTTTCAAACATTCAATCAAACCTCCTGAATAATTCAAACTGTCTATCTACGAGCATACGTTTCCTTTAAAAATATACAACCCATATACACATACCAAACTCAGTTGATAAACTACTTTCTAGCCCCTTAACCACTATATTTTCCCTCTCTCTCTCCAACATATCACCTATAATGCTTCTACTATCCTGTCTAACATCAATGTTAATAATCCTCACATATGCAACATCACTACTGTCCTTAACTCCAGTAACGTCTTCCTCCACAAATACCTTGACTACCAACTACAATGATCACCCTAGCAGTTTTTCTAATATCTCTCCACATATATTCCTCTACAACCTACCCTATTACTCAGCTCCAAAACTCCTATACACTGAACACAATAAACTCTACCTTATACCTCTTACATCTACTTCCTCAAAAAACTCAGCACATTATTTTCCTATCTCATCTTTAAATTACTACAATGTGGAGACATCCACCCTAACCCATGTCCTAATACTAACCAAGACACTAAACCAATTCCTAAAAATCTAAACTTTATGACCCTTAACCTTAGAAGCCTATGTAATAAAATATCCCCCTTGCATGCTTTGATAGATCAATTTAAACTAGACATCCTAGCCCTAACTGAAACCTGGCTAAAGTCAGTCATAAAAGACTCAGAAGTGTTACCTCCCAATTACAGCATAGCTAGATAAGACAGAAGTCATAAGAAGGGTGGTGGCATACATCTGCTCTACCCTGATACCCTTAATATTACACCATTTACTAAAACACCCCTACTTTTTCTAATGCTGAAAAACTCATATCTTTCCTAGTAGTACCAAACATATCTGCATCATTGTTCTCTATGTATCCCCAGGACAAAATATTCCAGTTCTAGAAGACATACTATCGTGGACCACGTAAACAATCAAGCATGAGACTATTATCTTAGGTGATGTCAACATAGATTGGCAATTCCTCTCCTCGCAACTACCAACAAATAGCATCAATCTATTTTTTTCTCATCTCATTAACTGCCCTCTCAGGTACAATAATGACTACACTCGACAATCTACCCTAGACTGGATTTTGTTGCCACATCCTACAAACTTTACCTCTACTGGCACTCTTCCAAACTCACTATGTGACCACCTACCCACTTTTGCTGTTACAGCCAATGGACACTACCAAAAACACACACACTAAAATCTGTCTGAAACCTAACTAATTTTACTAAATACGAATTCAATGAGCTGCTTCACAAAATAAATTGGTCACCACTAAAACATCTTCCCTTTAAATGAAGCTGTGCAATACCACCTTTCTAAATATACTGGACACTTTGGCTCCAATCTGCGCTAAAATAACTAGAAATAATTCTGCCCCTTGACTAACTAAGGCATGAACTTCTTAAGCAAACAATGTGTGAAGGTTTATTATTTCACTCACTAGCCTTTTGAGAATGAAATCGTATGATAGATAATGGGAATAGTATAGATATTTATGCATTCAGTCATTCATATTTATTATATTTAACATGAAAATGTTTTACTTTTATAAATCATTTCCTTAAGAAGTTCTTAATATATACATATATATATATATATATATATATATATATATATATATATGGTTTACCATCAAATGGTCGACATTAACATGCTCAACAGCCACCTCCTCGACCATGGTAGGAGCAACTGTCGGAATGCCGACATTCATTTGTATGTCTGTTTAAAAGGACGTACATGGGCAGGGAGTTTCAGCATATATTACAATGGGAGATTTCCACCATAAGGTCGACAGAATTTGTCAACATTGCTGCGATCATACAAACTACTTCATATTAATGATTCAACGTTATTTGTCGGAGAAATCACCGTTCGTGGACATGCTTTTCATCCTTTTGATAGTAAACTTATATATATATATATATATATATATATATATATATATATATTTTTTTTTTTGGGGGGGGGCTGTGGTTACATGTTTTTTTTTTACAATTTTACATCATAATTTGCATATATGTGGATTGTTTTTGTATTATGAGTCGTTCTTTGTTTATGAAAAACTTTGAATTGATGAGCCGAGGACTTGTTACATTGTTTCTTTAAGTGGTGTAGTGGTCATGTGATTATTTAATATGTAAGTTTGTCACATAATTTTTAAAATTTTATCTGACAAAGTTTGGTGCAAATCTGAATAAAAGTGCTTATTTTTATTGTGGATCGATTTTAGTGTGTGGAATAAACTGTATCCTCTGTACCGGGTTGCTGACAATTTTTTATTGGTTTGTTGAGCTGTGTTTTCTTCTTGTATGTAACTAAGGTATGTAAAAATCTAATGAAAAAAGGGATTTTGCCTGGGGTTTCTGGAAGCAAAGTAAAAACAAAGTAAATCTAATACATTTTAAACAACTCAAAAACCAAGTAAAAAACAGGTTGTCAAAGATAATCAATTATACTATACCCACCTACAAAAGGAGCACAAAACTAACCCCCAAAAATTCTGGCCTTCAATCTCAACCATACCTCACCCTGATACAAAAAAGACCTCTGCCTTTCACTTAATGCATCTCCATCTCAAATAGCCAAAGACTTCAATAATCACTTTATTTGATCCATAGCTGATCTGCTCTCTAACACTCCCATCTCCAACCCCTCCTCCTCCTTCTCCTCAACTTCCCTTAACAGTGCCCCTTCAGCTAGTTCTGACCTTCTCCACCTTAGCAGCCCAAAACCCCTTTCTGATAACTCAAGCCATGTTCTCCTTACAGCCCATACCTACAAGCCTTATAAAAAGACTTCTGCTGAAACTTAAACCCTGCTTTACCTCTGCAATACCTTAAATTAGCTGCCAACTCCACTGCTTACCCAATCAGCATCCTGGTCAATAAATCTATTTCGGAATCTTTACTGCCAAATATATGGAAAATGCTCTGTAATATCCCTATTCATAAAGGTGGAAACTGTATTGAGCTGACCAGCTTCCAACCTAAAGCCATTCTATCCCCCATCTTCAAAATATTAGAAAAATGTATTCATCAACAACAAAATCCTTACTGCAAAAAAAACTTCTTACAAATACTCAACATGGTTTCCATCCAGGACACAGCACATCGACAGCCCTCCTATCCTTTACCAAATCTATAAATAGAGCTAGAGATGCAGATAGCTTCATATCTGCTATATTTCTCTACCTTTCTAAGGCATTTGACACTGTCCCACATTTCATACTCCTGGACCAGCTCTCAAACATAGGCTTTACCCCTCCCACCCTCAGTGGTTCCACAGTTACCTACATCAATGGAAACAATCAATAAAGTGGCTAAATGAAATCTCTCTCTTTCTACATAAACCCACCAGAGTCCCACAAGGTTCAGTCCTTGGTCCCCTACTCTTTAATAAATTTACAAATTACCTATGCTCTGCCTCATCCACTAAAACACTCATACAGTATGGAGATGACTCCACTATTATCTGCACTTCTCCTACACTACTCCAACTTCTCACCATCACAAAACAAACATTTTCTGCATATGAATCCTGGCTTCCTATCAACTATTTCTAAAACCTAAAAAAACTAAACTCCTTCTCTTCCTACCACAAAATTGCTCCGTTGACACAAGTCAATTCAAAATCCACTCGGCTGACAATACCAATCTTGAAATAGTCCACCGCACTAAAATGATAGGTGTTATTATAGACGATCAGTTAAAGTTTGATCTGCATGTCCAACAAAATATAAAAAACACCAGAAACTTGGCATCTTCTGCAGAAACAAACACTCCCTATACTCAACAACCAATATCATTCTTGCTTAAACCTTCCTTCTACCCTCCCTTTTATATGGTGCCTCTATTCTATCTAACCTACAGATCTTCATTAGATCCAAAACGGAACAGTGCTACAACAAAGTGGCAAAATTTGCCACCAGTTCCAAAACCAGCGCACATCATTGTACGCCATTACAAATTCTAAACTGGCTAGAATTACCCAATCACCTCCTCTATATCCAACTTATAACTCTACACAACATGAGTAATAAACCTCTAGCCTGCCCTGCTCTAAACAACACTCTAAACAACATAATCAAACCTTACAACCACAATAGAACCCTTAGATCCGAAGATAAGAAATTTCTCACTACCTACAAAGCCTCTAAAATAGCAGGTAAAAGTTTATACTCTCACTCTGTTGCTAAAGTGTGGAACTCACTCCCACTCTCGACCAGAAATATTCCTGATCTGATAGCTTCCAAAACTTCCCTAAAACAGCATCTAAACAAATCCTGTCTATGCTCATGCTCTGCTCCTGGCTAATCTCTCCTTCACTTCCTTCCTCCCTCTTTCTATTCACTCTGCCATCCAACTTTCTCTCCTACTCTTCTTTTAATCCAACTAACACTACCTAGGATAAACTAACAGTCCTCTAGTATTCTTCACTTCTAATAATTCACCCTCCTCTCTTATAACTATGCCTTCTCTGTATCTCAACAAAGTGGTTAAAGTCTCAATTCCTCTAGCTCGCTCAACCCCACGCAAGTGAGACAGGGTGCACGGACCAAACCAACTGTATGCAAGAACACCAAAAAAGTCCAGCACCAAGGATATAGATAAAATTAAGGATTTAATGTGACAAGAAAGCACAAAGCACATACTGGTTTCAGCAAAACTTACAGCCTTCTTCAGTGCATCAAAGTCTCAATTCCACATTAACAATTAGCAACAATTTTAACTACTGACTATATCATAGAAATTCATAGACTGTATTGTGTTGACATCCTAAGGCTATGTTATATACTGTGTTGTATCTGTAGTAATTTCTTTTGTATATCACTGTTATATTGCTTGTATATTAAAGTCCTTTTCTCCCTGGGCCTCCTCTGAAAACAGGTTCTTTTTGACCCAGATGCACCATCACTGTAAACAAATGTTAAATAAATAAAATAAAATAAATAAATTTAAACAATAGGAATACTAAAAGTAAAACAATCTTCCTTATGTTAAATATATTATATGTGCCTATATATGAAATAATAATGCGCACAACTGATTAGACAGGACAGGTAAAACATCAATGCAATACTTTAATGATCTTAATGAAAACTGTACACACATTTGTGTCTTCATTAATAATGCTAAAAGTAGGGCAGCTAAACAAATGAAGAAAATGTATAATTATTATTTTAATTATCTTAATTTCAATAAACATTTGATATTGCTGTGACAATTAAGTCCATGATGTTGGTTTGCATCTAATCTGCTACTGAAATTCTTTTACCTCTAGTAAATTACTGAAATCATCACCTCTTATAGCAAAGTCCTGATGGTCTATAACTGAAAACACACATTTCCAGAAACCTGAGTAAATGATAGTGTAAAGAATGTGTGATAATCTGAGAGGCTGCCAGTTTAGCTAGATAGAATTTTGTAAATAGTTCTATGTCGTTGTAAATATTAATATGATCCAACAGGCTTGTTTCACAAATGTAAGAAAACTGTGTTATGTGCTGAGCATCAAAAATTTAACCACCAGTGCACCCTGCTGGAAGAAAGCAGAAATGTGTATAAACTCTATGCCTATGTAATGCATGTTTTATGGCAGAAATTGGGAGTTAACTTGCAAACTCTAAAAAAATAAGCTGAAAAGTAAAGAATTTTAACACTGTGTGTGATCTCAAGCTAAGAGACAGGATATCTGGGCTAAGAGCCTGCTCTTTCTATTGTCTTAAGACAGAGATAATTACTAGGTTTCACATGTAATGTGTACTGTATTGCTCTGTGACTTCCTGGCAACTGCAGATCACAAAGAAATGTTAAGTTTTAGGTTCTGTGAGCCTGGAAATTTGAGCAGAGGTGACAAGAATGATGTAATATGAAATGACTCAGCAGTAATATGTATTATCAATTTAAAAACTATCTCAGAGAGAAAAAGAGTGCATTTTTGTATGTTGTTCTGAATCTGACAACAGCTCACCAGCACTTAATCTTGCTCTGTAAGTAAGATATAGGTCTTAGTATTTCTCTTAGAGATAGATAGGAATATAGCCAGATAAGTGTAGATGTTTTCTATATTTATGTGAGACTGTCCTACAATGTTGGTTTAAAGTATTTCCTGTGATTTCTAAACTCTCTATTGTCACTGTGTTGAGTTAATGAGTATTGTCTTGTGCTTTTGTTATTTATTATTAAATATTTTAAACCTTTTAACTGTGGATGTTTTGTGTAGAGATATTTAAGCTCTTAGCGTGCTTGCATGTATTTGGTGATAGTGTACAAGCCACTCCTAAACAGCCTTCAAGTCTTAGTCACACTTACCAATTGGATAATAATAACATTGCACAGTAGAATTGGACACCTTTTGGTAAGGGCCTTTATAGTAGCTGATAGTAGTGTTGGTGGCAGTCAGTACTACCTTATAGTCTTGGCAGAAGGGGGCATAGCTAGTGAACCTGTGCCAGCCTTCCCCAGAAGTGTCTGTGTGTTTGTATAATAATCAAATTTCAATATGTGTGTGTGTGTGTGTGTGTGTGTGTGTGTGTGTGTGTGTGTGTGTGTGTGTGTGTGTGTGTGTGTGTGTGTCTGTCAGCTACTTGGGCAGGGACATGAAGCACTGGTTGGACAGAGAGGGTGCTAGAGGTTTTGGCTTGACCACTCGGCTGAGATCTGAATCCTATATCTGTGCCAGTGGAGAGTCTTATTGGGGATCTGGAGAGAAAGGGAGAAACCAGCCCCAGACTGACTGTGATCTCTTTGTGCTCTTAAGAGAAATTGTACTTTACTATGTGTGTACTTGTTATCCTCCCAATGTGCACATCATTTACAGGTGTTAGTGGTGAGGACTGAGGCTCCTTGATTACTGGGCCAGTGTATGGACGTCACAGAAGGTATTTTATTATCCTTCTTTATAGCATAATTATGTTCGTAAATGTTCTGTGATAGCTTTCTTGCAGTCTTACCCACAAAGAAAATGCAGCAGGTAATAGATTTTGCAATAAATACCATGCCCATAAAATTAAGTTTAATTAGTCCTGGGTCAGAACTTCTTAGTAAGGTGTGGTAAATTTAATGAGGTACCCAAATCAATGCATCTGTATGTAGAGCATTACTGGAAAACATAAGTCTCAAGAGTTTTCTGTGCCAAAGCAGTAGCAATAGTGAAATTGTCATTTTCCAATATTATCTTCAGATTACAGCATTTTTTGCAAATGAAACTTGGGAGTCAGACAAATAACTTTAACAGAAACTTGGTTGCCTACAGTAGTTTTCCATTCCTCCATTATTATCTGTCTAATATAGGAATGCAATGGAATGCTTTGGAGGACAGCATTGCTAAATGAGTGATAGACTGTAGAATCAATAAGTCTTCTTTGCTCATGCACTCAAGAATGGAAGGTGACCTAACATTTGATGATGAAAAACAAAAATACAAATTCTTAAGTGCATGCTTTTGGGTTAGTTAACTTTTTATAGTTGTGGCATTAGATAGATTATCTTGAAGAACTGAAAAATTGGTAGTAGGATTTTTGTTGTCTTTAACTAGATATTTCAGACATCTTCAGGTGAAGGTTGTTTTCCATATGATTAAAAATCTGCAGAAATCATGTCAATATATAAAAATGGAGACAGAACTAAACTGAAAAGTATCAGTCCATTTGTCTAACTTCTCATTCCGGTATGTGTTTTGAAAGAGCGTTTTTGAACTTCATAATATCAGTGCAATGTAAAGCATCATGGGTTTTTAAAAGGGAAGATGTCTATCAAACTTGGTGCCATTTTATAATAATGCTAATTAGCATTTTAAAATGGATAGTCTTGTCTACCACACCCAGTGCGCTGTTTTTAAAGTCCCTTCAGGATCTGTATTTATTTTATTGTTAGTGACTATATTTTTTTATTTATGCATTCCACACAGCATAAATAATCAGTCTTTCCAGAAATATTTTAAAGAAATTGTATATGTTGTTAATCAGTTAAAGTACATGGATAGAATTAGAAAATTAGAAACAACTCTGTTAGATTAAGATTGTTAAGCGGGCATTTAACTAGGATGTATAAGATCACTACTACTATAGAATTTCAGGATTTATTTGGCACTGAGATGTTATGACACAAAAAAAGAAAAATAATGGTTTATTTTTGAAATTAGATTTTGATAATAAAGTTTAAAGCATCAGTATTTTGTTAATATTTAGACAGGTTATGGAACAGATTGCCATTGAGTGTCAAAAAGTTACAAGTTTAGTACTGTTTAAAAATATACATGACCAGTTTAATGGTGAAAACAAATGCAGTTAAATGGATTTAGGAATTAGGATATAAGCTCTTCAGTGACTCATTAGTGCAGCCTAGAGTGTGTAATGGGAATAACCTAATAACACAGTAACCGGATCCATGGCTGCAGGTCAGCAATCATCTTGTTGACTGTACAGCCTATGTAGTATCATCTGTCAACAATGCAATACCTCAACAGTGGTGTACAGAACAGCTGGAGTTGGAAATGGCCATCCTGGTGAAGTAAATGCTCATGGATATAGAGGTGAATGCTGACCTAGTGATTGAGGTACATTTCCAGATTTTCTCAATCCATGCTCCAGCATGTATGTGTGTGTGTGTGTGTGTGTGTGTGTGTGTGTGTGTGTGTGTGTGTGTGTGTATGTGTGTGTGTGTGTGTGTGTGTGTGTGTGTGTGTGTGTGTGTGTATACCTCAACTGGAGTGCTATTATTACCTTTGCGTTTTTAAAGTATTCCTGTCATACTGTTTTAGCTTTGAAAGGCAGAAATTAGTAGTCAGTGTGGTCAGTGACAAGACTGTCATCATGCGGCCCTGAATCCACTGATCCATTGTTGCACTGTAATAAAAAGCAAATAGATGGGTGTTTTTGGATATATTAAGCTCAAACATTTAAATGTGCTTACTTAGAAAACCAACAATGAAAGAAAATAAAAACTGATAAAAACTGCATTCTTGGAAACACAGGCACAGATTTAATGCAGTCACGCATTTTACTTTTTAGTTTTCTTGTTAATCATGCCTTGGTTATTTAAAATAAGGCACTCCAGCATTTCTTTGCACACATCAGCACCCCAGTATGTATATCTCACACATTCGAATACATCTCTGTGTCACGCAGTGCTACCTACAATATGACTGAAAGTGATATTGTTAATACACTCTGACGAATCACTGGTCAGCTATGTCATCTGTCCAAGCTCAGATACTGATACAAAGCAGCCATGGAGTATTACTGTCATGCATATTTTGTAATCAGATAAAAATACACAAGGTATCCCACACACTACATCTACCACTCACATCTTAGCGTCTCTAGGAGTGCAAGGCAAGTTCTAGTTTGTCCACAGGTATGTAAAACAGTAGTTATCCAAGGGAGTGAAGCAACACCACTCATATAGATTAAAGAGAAACCCTTGAACTTTGGATTTCCAGTGAATATTGCATCAGCCAGCTTTAGCTCAAAGTAGATAGTGAATGTTTCTGCTGCTGCATCAGGACAGAATACAGATTATTCTAATCAATGTACTCCTGCCTTATTTTATAGTAGCCATCATTTGCAAGTTTGCAACACAGATATTCTCCTCACGTGTGAACATCACATTATCTACTATTTACAAAACTTCCTTCACAGGCTCACTAGGATTCATTTTATAGTGTAGATTCCAACCACTTCCGTGAAGTTAAGTGTATTCTCATATCTCATATAGTTCCATGAAAGCCACAAGTATGAATATTGTTTCCAATAAACATATTGCCCAAAATGATTTCACAATATTTCTCATTATAATTAACTCTGAAGTCATTCAACCTTTGCACCTTGAAGAAAGTGTTATGAATGACTTGATGAAAACTACAAACTGCACAAATATTTTGGCTAATTTAACAACTTCCTGCACGCCCAAGTACTTTAATGTGTTTTCCATCCATTTATTTATTTATTATTTATTTGCATTTGTTTTCCGGGATAGTCCACTGGGCCTACAAGTGCCTATTTTTAGTGGAGGCCTGGGGAGAAAAGCTCCACATATTACATATACACTGATGAGATAAAGTTACATAATGACTGTTAACAGATTCAAGTTACTAATAAGCCACATTATGCAAAATACAAAAGTAACAATGATTTACATCCAGGTACAATATATACATGTTCATATACAATTAGAATTAGGCTTTCTTTTCTTTAAATTTCATCTTGCAGCAGAGGATGCATAAAACTGAGAGGGAGAAGAGTTAAATTAAGTGAAGATGGATAGATATTTCAAAGTATTAAAGTTGTTAGGAGAGGTTTCTAATTTCATGTAATGCTGAAAGAATTATTTGAGCAAGTACAGAGACATAGTTTGGAGAGGTATTCTTGCAGAGACTTCTTGGACATGGTGTGGTTAGAAGTGGTTCTGATAGAGGTGGGTAAGCCATTCCACACCTTGGCTATAGCAATGGAGTAAAGAGCTTGACCATCTGTAAGGTTGGGTAGTTCTACCTTTAGAAGACATTTATTTTCTGAGTTGAGGTATCTAGTGGGGTTGTAGGGGGACATTAGTGAGGCTAGGGATGGGAAATCTTCTGGTTTAGTTATGATTTTATGTGCAGTGGTGAGTTGTAGGTAAGTTAGGAAGTGAGGTAGTTTGAGCCAATTGAGTTTTTGAAAGGATATACAGTGATGGGAGGTATGTGTAGCATTGCTGGCAAACTTTGCTACTTTATTGTAACAAGATTTGAGTTTGTTTTTTAGAGAGTGTTGAATGCCTGTGAGTGGGGGGGGGGGGGGCACCATATAGTAGAGATGGTAAAAGAAAGGAGGATGCTAGGGTTTTTTTGGCTGAGTGGTTGAGGTTAAGTTATGTGTCTGTAAAGCAGACCTCACTTTTGGTGGATCTTTCTGATGTTGTTTAGGATATGAAGGTCAAAGGAGAGATTTTCATCAATAGTAACTACAATGAGTTTAGTGTAGGGCGCTACTTTGATGACAGTGCTGTTCTGAGACTGAATAGTAAATTCTGACCTGTTTATGGGGGTAGATCTTTTAGGGGTGAATAGAAGGGACTTTAGTTTTGTTAGTATTTAGGGCTAGGTGATTGTTGTTCATCCATGTTTCTGTGGATGAGAAGGCAATTTGAGTTTTTGGAGCTCATTGGTGGAGTACGCAGAGCAGATGATGGTGGAATCTTCTGCGTATTGAATAAGTGAGGTTTGGGACAGGGATGAGTGGAAGTCATTAACAAATATGCTGAAAAGGAGGGTCCCAAGTATAGAGCCTTGGGGAATTCCTGTTGATATCAGGAGATAAAGCGAGAAGTACTGTTCCCATTTTGTTGCTTGTTGTCTATTTGTAAGGTAGTTAGAGAACCAGTCTAAGGTAGGGGGTAAGATTCCTAGGTTAGATGGTTTAGTGAGTAGTAGGCGATATGAGCTGGTATCAATTGCCTTTCATAGGTTGAGGAATAAAGAGGACACAATTTTTCCAGTGTCGCTTGCATGGTTTACAGTGTCCAAGAATGATATAAGGGCAGTGGTAGTACTGTGTCCATGTCTGAAACCATGTTGGGTGGGGGACAGGATTTTATTGTCTAGGAGGTGCTTTAGGAGTTGACTGTGAACATATTTTTCTAGAATTTTGGATAGAGGGGAAAGGATTGTTATGGGTTGGAAATTGGTGAAATCTATGTTTTGGCTGCCTTTATGCAGTGGGAGAATATAAGCTTTTTTCCAGATAGTGGGTACTTGCTGTTCTTGGAGAGATCTACTGATACATATACTAACTGGATAAGCTATAGACTTTGATGACATCTGTAGGTATGTCGGTGGTAGGTTATCAGGTGCATTAGTACATGGTTTGAGTTTAAGGATTAGTTTCAAGATAGCTGAGGTAGAGATGGGGAATAAGGTGAAGTTCGGCATGGAGTTTATATTTGGTGAGTGTGCTGTGATATTTATTTGAGGGAAATTTCATGTAGGTTTAGCAATGGAATCTATAAAATGTGAGCTTAATATTGTGGCAATTTCTGTGGGGGATTTGTATGGGTCAGGACAGGGGTTGTTACTGGATCCTGGGTTAAGTAGGGTTGAGATTGTATTCCAGAATTTCTTAGGGTTTTGTTTATGGCATTTTTGGTTAGCTAGAATTGTTATTTGTCTTTTCCTACTGCATGTTTTGCTTGATTACAAAGTTGTTTGAATTGTAAGAGGTATTGGGGGTCTTTGTTCTTTTGCCAAAGCTTCCAACATTTGTCTCTTTTAGACATCAGTTGTTTTATGGGATGAGTAAGCCAGGTAGCGTTTTTGTTTTTAATTTTTTTTTTTTTTTTTGCTGTATGGGGGCTAGACTGTTTAGGATATCTAAGAAGGTTGAATTATAGAATTCAACAGCTTCATCTAGTGGGAGGACTTTGAGAATTTGTGCCAGGGTGTCATTTAGAGTTGTTTGGTTGAAATTGAAGATATTTTTAGTTAGTCTGTATTGGTGTTGGCTGGGGGCTAGGGTGGATTTACATATTATGTATGCTGGGAGGTGATCAGTTATGGTTTGACGCAGAGTCCCTGCTGAAGCTACTTTGAGTGTAAGACTAGCATCCAGTCTATGATGGAACCACTAGCTGTTGTTTTGTTGGGTCTAGTTACTTCATTGATAAGCTGGGTATAATTGAATAGATTCATATTTATTGAGGGTTGATTTTTTGAGATTTGTGTCCAATCTATGTTGACATCTCCAAGGATAATTATCTCACTGGTAAAGGTTTTTGAAGTCCAGGCAAGGATTTGTTCTAGAATGGGTATATTATTGCCTGGTGGGATATAGATTCCAATGATGCAGCGCTTTCTGCTGGTATTCAGTTGCAGGAAAGTTACAACAATTTCGGCAGATGTGAATTGTGGTGTGGGGTTCATATATGGTACTAATGTGAAATGACTTAGGTAAATTACCATAACACCTCTACCTTTTTTATGGGGTCTGTTGTATCTTAAGCAGGAGTAACCAGGCAATAGAAATTCTGAGTTTTTTATATATGGTTTAAGCCAGGTCTCTGTGTTTGCTCTTATATCTGGCCTACTGTGTGAAATCCAGGCATGGAAGTCTGGAATTTTATTCCTGATACTTTTCAGGTTAATGGCTGCTGTGGTGACAGATTTATTGGTTTGTTGGGTTGTAGGATTTAGGGTTGTTCCGGGGTTGGAATGGATGTCCCTGCATAGGGGAAGTTTTGCTTTACTGAGAGGTAGGTTTGCAGTTATCAGTTTTCTTTAAAGTATGGGATGTTTGTATAGAGTTGTTGTGGTAAGTTTAGTATTTGCTTCAGTTACTAGTTTAAATTTGGTAGCAGAGCGGTTGAATAATGCAATAAGCTCTGGGTGAATTAAGTGGTAGCTGGGTGTAGGTGGACTTATGGTTGAGGTGAGAGGTGAAGTTTTTAAATTGTGGTGTATTGTGTGGATGGAAGTTAAGTGCAGAAGGGTAAGGAAAGCAAGGGAAATTGGTAGGAGCAATGGTGCTGAGTGTAGACACATTGATGAGATAATGGATGAAGTGAGATTGAAAAGTGTAGGTGAAGTGCTGATCAGAGGATAGGTAGAATGGAAGGAGCCTGTCTAAGAATAAAGGAAATTGACCCTGTGGTGGGTTGGAATGGGGGTAGGGTAGAGGAACGGAGCGGGCAGCACCTGCAGCTAGCAAAGCGGCAGCAGAAATCAGCCTGCAGAATAAAAGCTATCAGTATCAGTGTAGACATTAACCAGGTAAGTCAGGAATAGAGGAAAACAGTATGATGGCTTTACAATAAATATGAATTAAAGAAAGTACTTGCACTAGCCTTTGAAAATCAAATAAGAGTTTCATGCACTAGTCTGTGAAAGTCCAAAGGAAAAGCCTGGTAGCAAGACAGAGGGTCAAAGATATCCCTTTGTTAGGGAATTATAAGCCCTGGGTCCAAATATGTGTGTGAGGAAAAGGGTCACCAAACTACAAGAAGCATTGAAGAGAGTCACTGGAGGGAAGTCTGCTAGTATGAAAGAATGAGTGGGGGCTACAAGAGGGTCATATGCAATGGCTGCTCCTGGCTTAGTGAGTGCTAGGATGCTATACAAATACTGACAAATTAGCTGAATAAAGAACCTTATAAGTGTAAAGGTTTAGGAGCATGTTCACCATGAAAGAGGCACCTACATTCACTTGTAAAATAAAGTAGTGTCCGGTCAATGTTGTAAGGAAAGCTATTGAAGCATGATCCACTGGAAGGCTGTCCAGGAGAGCACTTTCAGTTTTCTGGGGGGAGGGAGGAACCACTGATTGTGTGAGGTCACTTGTTTATCTAAAAGGTAAAGACAAAATGGAAAAAGGTTAGGCTTGGAGGGGAGTGAAGATGACCAGAATGATATTTAAAACAAAGTAAAATAAGCACAAAACTTTAATTTGTATCAAAAGAAACAGATGTAACAAAATCCCAGCAAAAACAGGTATACAATAACAGCAGAGCACATGGATTACACTAATGTAAGGATAATGATGTTAAAGACTTCATCGAAACAGTTTGAGACTCTTCCTAGCTAGACAGGCTAAAACATTCAATGCAGGCAGTAAGAACTGTAACCATGTAGCCAAAAACAAGCACATGTTAATGCAGATGATATGCAAACCCCGAAATCCCAGCTATCTCATCATTACTGCATGGACAGACTAAAATGCTAATGATTGACTACTTTCAGCCATATATGTTGGAAATACTAATACTGGTCACTATAGACTGCAATGGTGACTAAAAAAACACAGTATTGGAATCAAGGAGCCATTACAAGGCACACAAGCTAGGGAAGTGCAGTGTTAATATATCAGAAAAGTACACATACTTGTCTCTTAATCAAGGGCAGCAGAATAATATTGTCTGGACCATGCTAACACATTGCAATACCTAGCACTTTAGAGTCACATTATCGATATTAAAAGCTGTTTTACTTTAGCTGAGACAGCACTTATGAATTCTGTGTATGGTATTTCATTTTCATGTTCTGACTAGATTCCTTTATAATGCCATATTGGTGTCTGATATTAATCCTGCTAACTTTCCATACAGTGCCATTAGGGTGAGAAGAGTCATACATCCTTTGATTGCTTCTTCTAGTGGGATGAGCATATTTTGCATGCAAAATTAGTTAGTCCTTTCTCTCTCTTGCCGCGAGCCCTGTTATCTAAGTATTGTCTTTTGTGCAGTCACATTTAGAAGCAAGATTAATTTAGTACTTGAATAATAAGGATTATATCTGGAAAACTGACCATCTTAAGGATGATTAAAATATGCACATAAAATACAATTTCCTTTTGACATTAGCAATAAACAGTGAAGGCACAAGCTTACTTATGAAGAGCCAGTTTGACTATAAACATAACAGCATTCCATACTACTTTTGATTACTGACTTTATGTTTATTCAGTTTTGTTAGCATGCTAAGTGTCGCTGGTATGGAATGTACTGGCCAAAAAACATACATCATTTTTGTCAGTTTAAATTGGATTATAGAAAAGTACCTGGAAGTTAAAGTAACAAAAATAAACCAGTACTTAGCAAACAATTCCTGGTTCTTCCATGGTGGTGCAGCGGTAGCGTTGTTGCCATACAGCAAGAGGTTCTCCCGTTCGATTCTCGGCTGGAGTGCGGAGAGTGCCTTCTGTGTGGAGTCTGCATGTCCTCCCCGCGGTTGGGTGGGCATTCGAAAGACATGCGTAAATGGGCGTGCCTTCTTTGAAGGTTGAATGTCGAGCTGGCACCTTGGCATTCGTGAAAATCTTCTGCCAATCATTAGCGGACTGGAGTTCTGCTGTGGCGACCCCTAACCGGGAAAAGCCGAAAGACAACAACAACTTAGCAAACAATTTCTCATAAACATGATCATCCTAGAAAATATAGCAGATTTCAAGCACTAATTAATATCTGAACCATTAGTAGCAAATTTAATGAAAATTAACTGTTTTTAGATGTAGTACATTGTAACTTTAAACACATGAAGCAAAAAAGAAATCAAATTATTCTGAGTGTAACTGCAAAAGACATTAAAATAAGGAGTTCAGTGAAGTCTAGAAATGAAACAACCACACATTCCTTTAAAATGGTTGCTGGTTGGTGCAGTATTCATTTATTGAAGAAGGAATACCACAAATTGCAACAAAGTGTAAAACATCAAGACTGGGAATGTAGCAACATGAAAAATATCCATTTTATAAATTACTTATCCTGTTGATAGAGTGGTAGCAAGTTGACAAATCACATGACATTTAAAGTCATAATGTGCAAAATAGCCATCCATCCATTTTCTAAACCATCATTACAGTTTGCAATGCCTGATATACACTCACCACAACATCACTCTATGTATATAAATCCCTTTACCTTCACTTGTGTATAAGACCTTCAGTTATTTAAACTTATCCATTTGAAGTAGCTACTACCCATACAACACACACTCACACAGAAACCACTCTTTTTCTGGGATAGAACCATGAATTCTGACACACAGGTACAGATATTTAACCCAACAGCTTCACATTCAGCAGTAACCTGCACCAGTGCAAAAGGCCATAGTCACTTGTGACCAAGAGAGTCACATTGTCTGAAAAATACAAAGATGCAATATAAAAATAGTGTCTTAGCATTTAGAGTAAACAAGGAAATGAAGGATGAGATAAAATCTAGTTTATTGAAAATGTATTACTGTCAAACTCTGAACCAAGGAAGTACGTATGTGTTCTGAAAGAGTAAAAAGGTCACACAGTCAAACCAATTAGTAAAAACTACAAGAAAAACTTAGCCAAACTAGAGTTTTCACTCTGTGATACCTTGTAACTCGTGTGAGACAGGTCCCTGGGATATATGCAAATGACCCCTTAAGGACATCAATTGTTTCTGCTATATGGCTTCTGAATGTCTATGACTTTTTAATTTTTCTTTTTAAGTATTTGTGGATGCATTCAGGCCAGTAAATCCAAACCTCACTAGCAGCAATTACTTTAAGTAGGCTGCAACATGCACTTTATCATGGATAATTTTAATTTTAGGCTAGGTAATACATGTGGATGCAGCTGCTGAGTTGGAACAATTGTTCCTATCAAACAAGGTTAACTTCATTTTTGAAGATGTACATAATTGTTCTGGGGTTGTATTTTTTTTTTTTTTTTTTTTTTTGAGGATTTCTATTAAAACAAAAATTCTTGTAAAACATGACATAGGTTCAAATAGAGAGGACAAAAAACATCTGTATAATGGATCAACCTGCCAAACACTAGAACACAAACACAATAAAAAAGCTGTCATATATAATAGGTGTGAATAATAACTTCTTTTTATAATGGCTACTCAATCCATATTATTTTGGAATGTGAATAGCCTCACCAGAGTAGAGAAAATGGTAGAAGTATAGAATTATATTAAGATATAAAGAGTGCAGATAGCAATGCTCAGAAGACATATGTGGAAAGAAGTGCACATATCAACTTGATAATGAAAGGATTTCATGATGGATATTCAGCAGAATATCAGAGACAAAGTAAAAGGGGAGTACTTATACTAACTGCTAGAGGAGCTCCAATAGTCTTGAAAGAAGAAAAAAGATAATAATGGCAAATTTGTGGTAGTACTGGGCAACTGGCAAAAGAGGAGGAGGACTACACTGGCATGTATTTATATTCCACCTAAAACTACTATTATTGACCTTAAAGTTTTGGGAGAAATAGTTGGCTATCAGCAAGGAATATTATTTATAGGTGGGCACTGGAATTTGAATTGCAAAAGTGAGTATGTATCTGTAGACCTAGAAGGGAAAATATAACTAAAGAGGGTAGATTTCTGAAGAAAGTTATGAAAACATTTGGTATAGAAGATCTCAGTTCAGTAGTAAGAACACAAAGAGAATCTGCACATCATTCCCCAAGGTACAATAACTGGGCAAGACTAGACAGAAATTATATTTCATAGGAACATGTACATTTAACTGAAAGCTTTGATAAAAATCCAATAAATATTTCAGATCATGCATCAATAACAACTAAGATAAACATGCAGGGTAATGAAGTAAAAACGAGATGACGGCATTTCCCACCTACCTGTTAAAAAGAGAGGAATTTAAGGAACGGGTAGTGGAAATTATTTCAGATTTACTAGGGAAGACAGAAATTTCTTCAGAAGGTATAGCTAATGAGTGGGATAAAATGAAAGTGGAGTGTAAAACGTGGGGTAGAAATGAAAGAAAAATAATATGGTTAAGCAATAAAAATAATTACTTAGAGTGGGTAACAAAGGTTAAAGTAATGCAGAATAAAGATAATCTCACAGAACAAGATGAGGTGGAACTGCAGAGGGCTAAAGAGAAAATAAAGGTATATCTGGATAATATGCATGAGTTTAGAAAGACCATTAAGCAACTGTTTTTTTGATAATAACTCCAGAGCACAAAAAAATTAGCACAATAGCTTGGACAACAGAAAGTAGAAAGGGTTGTTGCCAAACTTAGGAGCCTATAACAAGAAAAATAACCAGAGATCCCATAGAGGTATTAGAGATATTTTTGAAATTTGATTAAGATTTGTATAAAGCAGAGACATGTACAAATCAAGAAACAGCACATGTGAAAATATTTATGGAAGACTCAGTTATGCCAAGGTTACAGGCAGAAGAGGTTCAACAATTAACAATTAAGATAGGATGACATGAGATGAAAATGGTGATATATAATTGATCTGTCGGAAAGTCTCCAGGAACAGATGGTATTGCTGTGGAAGTTTGGAAGTTAGGAGGGAAGAAAGTGATAAAGATCTGGAAGGTTTTGTTTAACATTATTTTAAAAGGAAGGGAGGCACCAACACCCTGGAAGAAAGCTGTGGAGATTGTAATACCTAAAGATGGTAAAGACCCATTAAGACCCAGATTCATATAGGCCCATTTCAATTGTAAACTATGATTATAAAATGTCTGTGTTTACAATAGCTGAAAGAATGGTAAAGGTGTTGCCAAGATTAACAGATATGGATCAATGTGGTTTTGTAGAGGAGGCAAACATGTGACAACACTGATATAACAATGGTGATCCAGAAGAAAGCAGAATGTAAAAAAATATCACTGTCGTTGCTTGGTCTTGATGCAGAGAAAGCATTTAACAAAATAAGATTTGCTTTTATAAGCACTGCAGTGGAAGCATTTGCATTCCCTGATAAATAATATGGTTAATTAGAAGGATATATGAGGGATGGGGGCAAAAAATTAAAGTTGGGGAGGTTTCTCTCTGAGTGGAAGCAGGCGGGGGTGTCCTCTTTTCCCTTTGTTATTTGCATTATATTTAGAGCCATTCACAAAGAAAATAAGTATCTCAGAAATTCAAGGATATAATTGGCATGCTAGCCCAAGAAAATCTGGCTTTATTTGCAGACGATATTATATTGCACATGACAAAACCAGAAAAGGACATTTCAGTGTTGTACAACATTCTGAGACAGTTTCAGTTTTTTAGGATATAAAATTAATAAAGACAAAGTAAAAGCTATACCTGTAAACTATATACCAACACATGAATTGGTTAAGCAATACCCATTTTTATGGGGACATGATAAAATGAAGTATTTAGGAGTATGGGTGAAAAGGATGCTGTTATGCCAGTTAAGGATAAGTGGGAAGAGACAAAACAAAAGATAATAGAAAATCTGAGAAACTAGAAGTTTTTTTATGGATAAGGATAGCAAGATGCAAGCAGTGAAAATGTTTTAATCACTTTAGTTTTATATACAGGTCAGGCAAATTTGTATCAACCAGAGTACAGATTGTGGAAAGTAATTAGTACACAGTTGAAGGGTTTTATGTGGAAGGGAAGAAGGCAAGGGACAAGTTGGATAAGTTGATCCTTTCAATAGTACAAGATGGTTTAAGATTATCTAATTTGTAGATATATTTTAGAGCCACACAGTTAAGGCTCACATGTGTAACAGAAGCAGAAAACTATAACTCAGAGTGGAAAGGGATGATGATGAAGCAGTGGAGTAATTCAAGAAATAAGGAGAGAATGGGATATTGGATGCAGATCCTTAAGGAGGATAACAACAGTCATGCAAAATATTACAATCATAAAGTAGCAGAAAGTCTTCTAAGAACTAAGCCAACACAAGAATGGAGAAAGGAAATTCTGCTGATAGGGATGAATGCAATTAGAGGTATAGAAGAATAGGCAAGAGGGATCTGAAATTTACTGGAGAAAACTGGCAAAGGAGCCAAGTTATTAGTAAGAAATAAGTAGGAAGGAAAAGGTAATATTGTGGGAAGAGGCCAAGAAGACATTTGGACTGCAGGCTAGAGACTACCTTCCCTATCAGGGATTGATATCAGAGTACAGACAAAGAGAAAGAGATAGGGGAGTCCTAAGGGAAAGGCATGCTCTGACAAGAGTTTTTAGTTGAATCTAGAAAAGAATTATTGTCAGAAAAAGGGATAATTAGCAGGGTATATAAAATATTGCATGATGACTGTAGGAATCAATCAGAGGAGGTTAGAAAAGATTGGGAAGAGAGAGACTGGATAAGTAATTCACAAGCAAACAATGGGAGGGCATATGTATGGCTCACAAATATGAAACCAAGTCTAGAATATTTAATATTTTTACTTGAAAATGTTTGCTTAGGAATTGTTATACCCTAAGCAGACTCCAAATAATTTTTCCTCAGGTGGTCAACAAATGCTTGAGGTGTAATGGGGAAGAAAGAGATGTTTTGGTAGTGGGATGAGTTGACAGACTTTAACATTTCCCTACAGAGTACTCTGTCAGAAATACTGGGTGAGCAAATGGGTGTAACTAAGGAAATGATGTTTTTTCAGCTAGGACAGAAGATCTGAACAGCCATAGTAAGGCCTTGTTAAGTTTAATTCCGAAGGCTGCCAAAAAACAATTAGAAAATGGAAATCAAAGCAAAAACCAATTGCATTTGAAGTGAATATTGCAACAGAGATAAAGGAAGTGGAAGTTGGATCTTTAGAAAAGGTTAGGAGCAATTTACATAGACAAAAATGGAAACTGTGGGAACAATACATGCATAATAATGCTTTGGAGGAGGAGTGAGGTTTAAGGGAAGGCAGGAAATGATCAGTTTATGTAATGTTGGACTGATGATAATTGTATAGCATATATAGGTTCATAGGTTCATACTAGGCTATCTGCCCTAGGGCATTTGTAAGCCTAGCCAGCGTGTGTTTGGCTTTTGCCACCCTTGAATTGAGTTTACTGTGCCCTTTTTAAGGTTTGTTTACTGTGCCTCTGTCTAGTAGAGACACAGAAGTAATCCCCGGGGTAAACCTATGATCTCCCATCCACTCATCAAGATTCCTCTTGAAGAGAGTCAGTGAGGGGCTCTGCCTAACATGGACCGGGATTTTATTCCAGAGCGAAGGGAGCCTCTGGGTTATGAATTTTTCCCTCCAGCATGTCCTGTTTATTTCTGTGCTGAGGTTCAAGTCCCTTGATCACGTATCTCTAACAGATTTGGATTTTCTGAGGTAGAGCATGTCCATCAATTCCAGGTTGGACATAGCTTTATATGTCAGGCATAGATCGCCTCTAAGAGACGGTATGCAACTGAGTAGAGCTGGAGTTTCTTTAGCCGAGCAGGATATGGCATCTGTTTGAGTCCCTTGATCGTCTTTGTGAGGTACTTTTGGGGTCTTTCCAGTTGCTGCAGGTGCCGGGTAAGGTACATCCCAAATGAGGCATTGTATTCTATTATGGGCCTGATGAGGGATGAATAGAGGGGCATGATAACCTTCTTTGATCTAGATGTGAATCCTTTCATGATAAGGTGGGCTGTGTAGAAGGTCTTTCTAACCACTTTGGCAATGTGGTTATCAAAGGAGAGATTACTATCAACTTAGGTCCCCAGGTCCCTAATTACTTCTTCCATGCTTAATGGATTACCGCCTATGTGGTAATTTGTGGGCACTTTGTTTTTGCCAAAGGGTATGACTATACACTTTTTGGTGTTTAGCTTTAGGCCATGGCATTGGCACCAGTTATCCGTCTCTGTGAGACCCTTTTGGTGGATGCTTATGTCAGCTGGGGAGTTGATTATGGCGCCCAGTTTGCAGTCATCTGCGAACTTTGTCAGCCACAGTCCTCCCGTGTTAGCCTGTACCTCAGAAAAGTATATACCGAACAAGAGAGGTCTTAGGACTGAGCCTTGTGGGACGTCACTTGTAACTGGTTTCGAGTCTGACATGGTACCAGCAATTCTGACCATGTGGGATCTGTCTTTGAGCCAGTTTGCAACCCATCTTATGACATAGGGGTTTATATTTAAGCTGGAGAGCTTATCTATGATGCCCGAGTGGGGTATTGTGTCGAAGGCTTTTGTGAGGTCCAGGTAGGCTGTGTGGACTACCTTCCTTTAATCAATGGCCTTTGTGACTGTTTCAAAGAAGTCTACCAGGTTCAAGTGGCAGGATCTGCCCTTAACAAAGCTGAATTGGGTAGGATCCAAAGTCTGTAGGTCCCCAATGCCTTTGTTTATGAGTTCCATGATGATCCTTTCCATAGCTTTGCAGACCAGTCTAGTCAAGCTTATGGGGCGATAGTTTCCAGGAGCCGTAGAGGCATCACCCTTGTGGAGTGGGACCACTGTTGCTGTACG
The DNA here is from genome assembly GCF_019279795.1 of Protopterus annectens. Lineage (NCBI taxonomy): Eukaryota > Metazoa > Chordata > Ceratodontiformes > Protopteridae > Protopterus > Protopterus annectens. The sequence continues at coordinate 606,611,576 of NC_056751.1, read as the reverse complement.
CCATTCTTTGGGTACATATCCTGTGGTAAGGCTGAGATTGAACAGCAGCTTTACGTGAGGTTTTAGCTCTTCTTGGAGTTCATGCAGGACACAACCAGGGACACCGTCTGGTCCCACTGATGCTGTGTTTTTTGCTTTGGAGAGGGCTGCTTTCACCTGAGCATCTGAGATGTTCGGGAGGCAGCACTCTGCTGGGATAGATATTTGCTCTTTCGGGGGGGGGGGGGTTTGCACTGAACCTGTCTGCCAGTATGTTGGGAATATCTGTGGGTTCAGTGTATTTTGTGTAATTTTGGATCAACTCTGAGCATATCTGGGAGTTGCCACCCAGGTTCCTGACATAACTAAAGAAAGCCTTGTGATTATCTTTAGTGTCCTGTGCAATTTTTCTCTCGAAGTTGGCCTTATAGGATTTTATGAGGGATCGTAGTTTTTTTGCTAGTACTGATCAGAGATGCCTCCCCTTTTAGGAATTTTGTTCTGTCATGTAGTAGCTTCCTCCTTTTGTTGTACAGCTTATTTATGGCTGGGGTCCACCAGACTGGACGCCTGCCTTTGGAAGATTGGGTCTTGGTTTTGTTTGGGATAGCATGATCCATGCATTCCTGGAGGTGTCCATAGAATGCGTTTATAACAGATTCTGCAGTTTGGGCCGTAGTTTTCACTGGCCCGGGGGCCTTGAAGGATTCCATCTCGGATTTGAGAAGTGTGAAGTTTGCTTTTGAGAAGTTCTTCACTGTGGTTTTCTGGGCTGGGGGTGGGGTAGGGATGTGGATATCCAGTGAAATTAACTTATGGTCCGATCTTACCAATGAGGGGTATACCTCTGGTGTGGAGCATAGAGTCCCCATATTGGTGATGACCAGGTCCAGTATGTTTTCACCTCTTGTGGGGGTGGTGACTAGTTGTTATATGTTATGTATAATGTTTGCAATGGTGAATATGCTAACACAGTTTGTTTTCTTTTATATAAAGGTATGTTTGCCTGCCTATATATTAAGTGACAATTCAATAAATGTGTCAAACTTAAAGTGTTACCTGACGACCATGTCAATATGTACATGTATGCATTTTATCACTGGATCTACTCCATGTATTACTTTGTGGTTTATCTTCATTTGTCATTAACTATGCATATAGTGTTTTATGTTTTATTTCTCTCTATAACTAATTATTATGGACTTACACAGGGACAGTAACCTTATGTTTACTACTGGGTCTTTTCTAACCAGACACTGCTGAAAATGGGCCTTTTGGGCTCAGTCAGCCTATCTTTGTTTATTCAGCTCCTTGCTTTTCTCCAGTGTGTCAAGGAAAGGATTCTGGAGGCTTAAATCCACTGTGTATATAAGTGGGACTGACCTCACTATAAAACAGAGCACTGAGTTGTTGCTGTTCACCTTATGTTTTTTTTTTCCAACCTAGCACCTCATCCTAATCTCATATTTCATTAAAATATAGTAATATAAGCATAGTCTTACTAGACACATACCTTTGGTTATGTTGTTGCAAGGTTTCTGCATTTCTTTCACTCTTGCCTGATTTTTCCACTTTGGCTGGGCTGGGGGCTTTGAATTGCAGCATCTGTAAGTAGTGTCATGTGTACATGCACTGAAAATAGAAATTCCCCATAGCATATCTGTGCAATGCCTGGGTGTCACCCTTGAAAGTTGGTTGTTTACACACCAGTCCATGCTTGCCTGGGTGAATCCCCTAGACTTCCAGAAATCTTGTTCACTCATTCTTCACCTTCCTAAACAGCTTAAAATGTTCAGACATCATTGTTCCCATTTTTCCCAAAAGTAGTTAGCTCAGGCAACATCAAGTTTAACCAGGGAACATGCATGGCCACTCTGTGTGCCCACTTTTTGCCTCATAATTGCCAGGTAGACATATAATGTTACAAATTTTAGAAAGGTACTTGAACTACCAGTAGTCTAAATATCAAATGGGATCTTCTAGAGAATTGTGGACAAAGGGAAGATATATATATATATATATATATATATATATATATATATATATATATATATATATATATATATGTATATATATATATATCAAAGCAATTTTCCACTTTTTGATTGAATTCATAATCCGAATTTGGAAATACAGAATTACTAAAATGTCAGAAATGGTAACCACAGAATCGACATTCAAAGATTAAAAGTTCAAATGTCAAAATTCCATGTTACCTGAAATGTTTATGCAGGGGGTCAAGCCCTCCTGCACCCCCACACCCCCTGCATATTATATTTTCCAACTCCAAGTTCGCACTACAGGAAGGAAAAGGGTACATTTTCCAATCCCCACTATAGTGTGATCTGTTATCAGAATGTTGATCCAATATTAGTGAATGCACACAACCATTCACTAATGAGGATTCGAACATTTCTGGATCGGCATTATGGAAACTGACAAACATGCATACGACCATCCCAGTTTCACGTAAGTGCCGTTCCACATTTTGATAGTAAACCTATATATATATATATATATATATATATATATATATATATATATATATATATTACGTACTACTGAAACCTGGCTTAAAGATAAAACCTACCTGTCTACTGACATTTTCCACATCTCCCTCTTCTCCCTCTTCCTGGGCAGTCAAAACTTGTCCAAGAATTAGTAGAGGAGTTGGGCTTTTAAAAAGAGAACTGCTTTCAGGCCTCTTTCCTTATTAAAAATCTCTCCACAGTGTATATTTATAACTGACAATAATCCTAGTAAATATTAAGAGGCCATACTAAAGTATTTATCAGTCATGCCCATATCCAATGTCAAGGCACACTCAAAGGACTTGATGATCTCATTCTCAGAGTAACAAATACAAGCTGAGCACAGTTTTATTTTGCTAAAGCACTTTAACATTAATTGAACTGGTCCATTAAAACTACAGCATCATGGCCTTTCACAGGGAGTAGCTTGAACAACCAGACTCAGCTTGGTGACTAGCAGTCATTCCCTGCTCCATGCTGTTATTTCATGTATTGTTCAATGATGTATATACACATTTCAGTGCACCCAAAATCACTTAGTGACCACAACCCTGTCCCTTCCTGGTGGTCCTTCAGAACATAAGACATAAACTGCTAACAGTGCTCTACAAGGCTATTCCAGCCTCAAAAAGCATTTTAAAAAAGGGTTATAGAGAGCGTTTGTAAACAAGTTTCATCATTGCTAAGAGTGAATCACTGACCCTGAATCAATCCATCAGTTTTTTTCCATTCCATCTGGGATAAAATCTTCCTAGTTAGGATAAAGAAGTTAAGAGGAGACAATTGCTCATGGTTCTCTACCTCTCTTAAAGTTCAGCTGAGAGACAGAGACAAAGCCTCAAAAGAGTGTACGAAGATGCAGGACCTGAATCTCCACAGCACTTTCTCTAGACCCTGGCAGCAGTTCAGAATTGCCATAAGAATGTGAAAATAACCTTTCTTTGTAAGTAACAGTTAGTGTACATTTCCAATAGAATGTTATTTTTGACATGAATAAGGGATGTTTGGGGTATTCAGAAACTAGGACTAGGTGACACTGCCAGTCCTATGCATGTGCCCCTATGAATGAACCCCTAACACTGTAGGTATGGTTTCACAATGTAACTGTTACCTCACAGTTTATTCTATCTAGATCAGACTTGGGTGTTTTTGCCTAGCCCATGGATACCTTCAGGGACTGTGCCACTCCTGACTCTGTACATTGCATGACTGAAAAAAGAGATGCCCTCTCAGAATGGCAACCTTTCTTTTCACTTAAAATAATTTTGGCTAAAACAGTTGCTAGTTTTATCCAAGTCTTGCCATATTGGTTGGTTTCTCTGTGCTAGAACTACAGTTTAAGTTCCTTATAATATCTTCAGTATGAATCCGTATACCCCTTCCTCAGCCCTCTTCACTAACGTGGTCTTTTTTGTACCTGGGATCTGCTAAGATACACTAAAGGTAAACTAAGATAAAATGTTTCAAGAAAAGCTGAATACACATTTGCTATGTGAAAACAAGTGTTAACTGCTTTAACACAGTGCTTTAGTTTAAGATATTATTACATACATTTAAAAATAATCTGTTAAACTTTGCCTTTTGTAGGTAAATCTATGACTGCTATGCATGTTAATATATAAATATGTACACATATATTATTTAGTATCACAGCTACCTATTCTGTCTTTCTTGATATTGCATTTCACCTAGACACATATCCATATCAATATAACTCTTGTAAAAAATAAAAGTTTGAAGTGTATGAAGCACCATGATTATGCTCCAAAATCAAGAAAAAAATCTTAAGTATGTCTCTAGTACAAGACTTGAAGTTAACAATGATTAGGGGTGCTTTTAAAAGCTTGACATACACACTTAAGTGCTGTTAAGATCAGGTTTCGAGGTAGGGACTGACAGTGAACAGAGTTGGCCAACAAGGAACAGTGGGGAAAGATAAAACAGCTTTTAAAAGTTGTTAGAATTTCACTCTACCGCTTTCAAAAACAAAGTGTGACAGTACAATGTGTCTAACAGCTTTTAAAGATGTTAGTTTACAGAGGTGCACTTTGTTTCCGCCTGCTGTTTGACAGAGCATTGTGCTTTACCATCCTTCAAAGGCTTTGAGAAGAGGTAAAACACTTCAAGCTACTACATTTTCTTCCCCCAAACTGGTATCACATGCAGAAGTTAAAACTCCAAGCGCGTAAAAGAATTATGCATGGGTTACCAATGACAGTCCTTTACTATGTGTTTTTGATGCGCGTAAAAGAATTATGCATGGGTTACCAATCACAGTCCTTTACTATGTGTTTTTGATATGGATACCAAGATTCATATCTCAAACTCCACTCCTGGGGTGAATTTCTTGGCATCCATGTCATGAACACATAATCAGCTGGTTGTAATTACAGACCAGATAATAATCTTTATATTTTTCATGTTTTATATAAAAAGTCTCCTTTGTGTTACATGTAGCTACTCAGTACACACGTATCACATAAGTCGAATCCTGATTATCAGTAGATTACAATGGTTTTGTTAGTAAAGACAAAGATGTAATTATATTTTTATATCTGCAAGTTGGATTATGTATCACTGCTGTGGTTGGACTGGACCTTGTGCAATATGTAACCGTAATATGCATCTGACACATCTGTTTTTGTATTAGCCTTGGAGCCTGGGTTCTGGATAAAAAGTTTCCGTGGACCAGTTCACTTATCTAGTTAACAAAATATTTTTTTTTCAAGTTCTCTCATCCACTCTCACAGTCAAATTATGTTTCTCTGTTTATTACCAGGCCCCATGCTAAAATACAGTAAAGGAGTTTTTAATGAGCAGTTGCTAGACTACGTGTACAACTCTGACCTAGTCTCTAGGTCTCAGAAATTGTTTCAGGAAGGGGTTTATCACCATGACAGCAATATATTATGTAACCGAAGTAGTGTAGTCTAACATGGAAAATAGTGTTCTAGTTAGTGATTTTTTTTTCTTTTCCCCAGGTCCTTGCCTGATGCAATGGCTCCTCTACCTTAATCCATTTGCCCATTTGTTTCAGCAGAATGAGAGATAGGTATTCCTATGCTGGGCCAGAGACATGTGATCCATTAATTCCTGACCAGAAATGCCTATTAGCCTTCCATTCCCCAGCGACAGTTAGGTGGTATGGAGCAGGCCAACTTGCTGGTCCTAGGGGGGGAAGCCTACCTTCTCACTTTGCTTGGGAGCGGCCAGTTTCCCCCTTAGTAGGTCCTACCACCAACAATCATTGCCTCCCATAGGAAAGAGTGTCTCTACAAGCCATGTTCCCTTAGCTTCCTAATGCTTGCTTTGTGCATTATGACAAGTTAGGCATGGATGATTTGAAACTCCAACAAGTGAACATCTAATGCTCACTAAGGTGTCAACCATGGGGCAAGCTAGAGCCATCTCCCTACAAGGATGGGTGAGCCTCCTGAAGCCAGTGACTTACATAATCCCTGGCTGGCTCTTGCAGGCACTTGAGCCATGAATCTAACTCAAATCATTTGCAGCATAGTCAAGGCATTTTGTCTCTGTGCCAAAGAGCTGCCAAAAGCTTTTAAAAATTTGGTTTAAATTAAGAAGAGCATTTGAAACAGTGGATCATTCTCTCCCCTTCTCTAAACTCACTAACTATGGTTTAGTAGAGGATTCAGTAGAATGGATGGAAAGTACTTGTACCTGTGCTCTCCTCTACTTCAGCTGCTGTTAATGTCATTCTTCTTTGTAGATATAGTCTGTATTTTGTGCTCAGTTCACCTTTCCCCAGGTATAACAAACCTTTGTCAGAATGTTGAACAAATTTTAGCAGTTTGACCATAGTAATTATTCTACATTTTAGACTCTTTTATCAGTTTTCTTCTAAGGATCCAAAACTGCTGTTAATGCCTCACATACTATTGTTTGAACTCTTGGTTTGTTATTTGCTATAATTATTTTTTTATTTTGTTACACAATTTCTATGTAATTCTGTGTGGAGTTTGCATGTCCCCTCTGCTGTCGAGTGGCCTACGAAAGACATGCGTGAATGGGCGTGCCTTCGCTGAAGGTTGGGCTGGCAACTCGGCGCCATACAAAACCTACTGCCAATCATTAGCAGACCGGAGTTCCGCTGTGGCAACCCCTAACTGGGAAAAGCCGAAAAGACAAACAACAACAACAACACAATTTCTATGTAAACCATTTAAACATCAACGATCTAGTCATACACCTACAGAAGGATAAAAAAGAACAGTGAAAGAAAATTAAGGAATGTAAAGTAGTAAGATTTCATTCAGCAATGAGAAAGAAAGAAAGAAGAACAATGCTGCAATTAGTCTCAGCTAACAGCATTTAAACTGATGTTTAAACCTGATATATCTACTCATTATTTTTTATTTCTCCTGTCACACTACCACAAATCACTAACAGGCTCTATATTCTAAATACCAGTGACGTAAGAGGGGAAGCCTTCTATTTTATTAAGATGCAATGTTTTGCTGCCATAGTTGCTAAAACTATATTTGAATGTGCATCACAAGAAATTATTGATAGCATATCCTGTACCAACTTGTCTGGGGAAAAGGGAATGTTTATCCTTACCAATTTTGAAACAACAATGTGTCTTGAGCCGCCATAATTTCAGTTGTGGGCAGATGCACAAACAACAAAATATGTCTGCTGTCTCTATCTGACAATGACACATCTTGCATCAATTTTATAATTCATTAGCATCAATCTTAATGGAGAATCATGGCTACTATGTATCTATGTTTGTAGGCATTGTGGCAAGATAAATGCATCTTCATGACAGCCATACAATTTTGACTCTCTTTTAAAATTTACTGAGTATATATCAGGAAGTAATGGATTTCTGCTATCGCTTCTTATTTCCAAAGTTTTTGAAAATTGTTTTGAATGCATGTTTAACTGTAATGAACACAATAATTAATTACTAAATGATCCTCACGAATATACATGCAGAAACATTTCCAGCTGGATGCAGGCCATAGACTAAAACAACTGACAGTAAACACATTAATGTTCATTTACTTGAAATCTTTTAAAGTAGTTAATCTCACATCAGTCACAGGACTAATCCATGTGCATGGGTGTGGAGGAATTCTGAGATTTGAATCAGGTCCTGAAACAAGCTTAATTTCTCCTCCGTAGCCTATTCACAGATTGAAAATACATGTATGACTTCTGAATTATGGAATCACTCAATCATTTTTTTCATGTAGCAGCTAGCTAAGGAAGGGAATAAATAGAAAGCTCTTCCAATTATCTCCTAAGCTTCTCTTTTATCTATGCTCTATGTATATAGCCTGCTTCTTTGTGGGAAAGGCTATAGCCATGGTTGAGGATAGTGTACTGATAGCTGATTGGGGGGGTCAAGGTGCGGTTTAGCACCAGCTGCCACTTTAACCATCTCCTGTTTTTCTTCTAGGGGCATGTCACAACCAAACAGGAGATTATATTAAATTGCAGGTAGGTAATAGATACAGCCTTGCAAATGTGTGCAAGCTGGGCCATCACCAACAAAGAAGTACTTATTTTCCACTGGCAATACAGAAGTGAACAGTTGTTGCCTTTCAAACATATTTTTGTTACAGTATATCACATTGATAAACTCATATTTAACCTCTGAATGGATTATGCTTATCAAATAGCCTGTGAACATAATTTGTATAAAGTGTCATGACTCATTCAGGATACAAAAACAAGGACTACACTAAAATGTATTAAATGTTTTTTCCTTTTATTTTTTTTTCCTTGTTTGATTCCTTAGGTATTATGTTATAAGTTCTTCTATACTGGTCCTTCCAGCTTGTGCCTCTTGCTTTGTATTTACATGTTTTGTTAAGCCTTTTAGCATCAACATTGTTTTACAGTCTTATTCTTTTATTTGAATTTTTTTCAAGTCCTATCATTAAGCACCATGCTCCCTTCGGCATATACCTAGGCAGGCACGTGCAACAGCTGTAACATCCTCAAATGTCCCTCTTCAGGAATGAATACCCTGTCCTACACAGATTACCTTAAGGTCATATTGCTGTACTCAGTCTCCTAAAGGTTGCTGAGAGGTGATCTATGCCTAGCATATAAGGCATCCTCAGATCCAGCTCTGATGGATCTCCTTTACAACCATAAGACAAACAGCACCAAAAACACTAGATCCAAAGACCTGAACTTTGTGACATAAACAGAACCTGGTGGAGGGACTGATATGTGTCTCAAAGGATCTCTTCGCTATGCATAAGCTCATCATCCATGTGAAGCAGTGTTCATCTGTAACCCTATTCAAAATAAACCTTGATCATTGGATAGGAAATTGCAGATTCACCCTGGTCTGGTCCCTATGTCTCCGATGGACAGAGGTCAACAGTAAGTAAATTAATCCACAACTATCATACCCCCCACATAACCTTTAGATACCTCTTTTACTAGCATATCCCACTATATAGGCATCTAAGGAACTGTGGGACAAAACTGGGTTGAGTTGCATGTGTTTGCTTGTAAAGACCCTAGTGGTCATTAGCCTAGTATGAACCTATGAATCTCTAGGGCTATGTGACAACTTTTTTTATGATGAGGCTTTACTCTTTCTGCTGTAACCTTCATCAGTATGCTCTTCTAGTCTTCCTCTCTTTCAGCCATCAGAGAAGCATCATCTGCATATCTGAGGCTGCTAATATTTCCAAGAAGTTTTGATTCCAACATCTGATTCATATAACCTAGCACTTTGCATGACAGATTCCCTAAACAAATTAAGTAAGGTCACATACATAACTGTGTTGCATTTCTTCACAAGCCTTCAACAAGTCAATTATTCTATATTTGGTTATAACTGCTGCTGATTCTTGTTCTGCATACAAATTCCCCAGAAGTCCATTTCAGTGACCCAATATCCCTATTTCTCTAAGAACTTTTGACAAAAATGACTTATGATCTTTATAGTCAAAGGCTTTAGAGTAGTCGTAAAAGCGGAAGTAAATATTTTTCTGAAACTCCTTTGCTTTCTGTATTATTCAGCAGATGTAAGCAATCTGACCTTTACTGTCTCTGGCCCTGCCCTTTTAAAACTTGCTTGTACATCTGGTAGTTACTGATGCATATATTGCTGGTGTCTAGTTTTCAGAATCTTAACCATTACCTCACTAGCATGGGAAACAAGTGCAGTTGTTACATCATTTGAGCAATCTTTAGCACTGACCCTTTTTTGGGGACAGGAATCTACACTGAGCTTTTTCAGTCCAATGGCCACTGCTGTGCTTTCCAAATTTGGATGGCAATTTGCATGCAACTCTGTTACAGACTCACTTTGCAAAATTGTAATTAATTCAGCTGCTATTCCATCACTTCCCGCAGGCTTGTAATTAGCAATCATTTACATTCACTCTTCAGGATGTTTTGACTCTAGATCAGAACATTAAATGTTTCAGGGATATTAGGGTCCTTCTTATGTAGTTCTTCTGCATATTCCTACCACCTACTGATAGGTACAGCTCTTCTCTCTTTCATTTGTCGGAGGAAAGGGTGTTGGAACATCTAAATGATATACGTAGCAACAAATTAACTAATGCATTGGCCAAGCATGTGTCAGATGTTGGGGCAGACCATAGTTTTAAGTTCTTGGTCTTACAAAAGGTTAATGAAAGCCCAAGCAAAGGTGACATATAATGAAACAGAATGTGTTGAGTTAAAATGGATTATTGACTTTAAGGCATATGCCCCTCCAGGTCTGAATAGTGCCGTCTCTTTAAAACCTATTCTAAAAAGCACCTCACAAAATTATCAGCCCAACAAGGCTCAAAAAAAATCCAGGAACCACGGAAGTACTGCAGTTGATTTCTTTTATTATAAAAACATGCAACAAAGATGACGCTGATGGTTGAGCGCTTTCATCTAGTGACTCTAGATTTCATCGAGCCTTGTTGGGCTGATAATTTTGTGAGGTATTTTGTGGACTTCAGGAACTTTGGTGTCTATTCTAAAAAAGATAAGTTTGCCTCATTAAATATGTTTGTTTTTATTGGTTTTGCAGAATATTTAAATGAAAAATGTTAGTAACTGTTGTCATTTGTATTAAGGTCTGAGGATGCAGGCAACTCCGGAAGCGCTAACCTAAATATATTTGTTTGTGTCTTATTAAATAATTTTATCCTACTCTCAGCATTCTGACACCTTGTTTTGTTCACAAGTATTTATATTTTTGGGTTAGTCGGGTCCCATTGCAATCTATTTTGTTTTAACATGCCTGTTTTTGCCTGAATATTTTTACCTGAACATTTCCCTTAATATTGCAAGTCCTCTTTTAGAAAGATCTCTCGTCTCTAATTTCGTATCTTCTTCCCTTTTTTTAGACAGCTCTCTTTGTATACTCATTATCACTCTATATACAGTGGGTATAAAAAGTGTACACACTCCTGTTAAAATGCCAGGTTTTTGTGATATAAAAAAATGAGACCACAATGAATCATTTCAAAAATGTTCCTATAACATAGAATTCATAGATTAGTTTGTTTTTCAATTGAATTGTACAGGTTGTAGGTCACATCAAAGGTGGGCAAAATTCTGAAATGATTTATTGTGGTCTCATTTTTATATTACAAAAAAATGGCATTTTAACAGGGGTGTGTACACTTTTTATATCCACTGTGTATGTGTATGTATATATATATATATATATATATATATATATATATATATATATATATATACACACACACACACACACACACATATATATATATATATATATATATATATATATATATATATATATATATACATATATATATGTGTGACGATTGGGGAGAGATGGGCGAAGGCTGCCAGCCTAGTCAAATAAAATTTGATATATAATTCTGGCATTTGTAAATAAATGTAAAATGCAGGCATATTTTCTTGAATGTAAAAGAATATTGTGAAATGTGGAACTGCAAAATATGTGACAACATTGCACTCTACTGGCCCAGTGAAGCATGTTGTACCCTTTCATATTAGAATTCGGCTCCAGGGCGGCTGGATGAAGATTTCATGCCCATTGTTTTAAGGCTAAAGTTTATGACCAGAATTTAGATGTGGAATGTGCTTTATTGCTCTGGTTTCTTTTAGAATATACAAGTGAAATATCTTCTGTTGTTGTAAGTTTCTGTGCAGGTGTTAGATTGCTAAATAATGCAGTTTGTTTGCCTGGGAAAACCTAAGTGTCAAAAATGATTTAATTTGGGGAGGGACTTAGTAAGCATCTTTGTTAGTAATGTTTAAATACTATTTCTCACAAGAGACTTGAAGCATTTTGACTTTGGACATCTAACTTATAAGCACTCTGACTTGTGCTCACATGTAAGTTTTAGCACTGTGATTTCTTGTAGGAATAGTTAAAGTTAGTAAAGGTTAATTAGGTATTTTTCTTTGAAATCAGACCTGTCCTACTGTATTATTTTAAGTTTCTGTGTGATCTCTGAACTCTTAGATATCTCTGTGGTGTAGTAGTTTTGTCTTGTGTTTTAATTATTTATTATTAAATATTTTTAAAACCTTCTACCTGTGGCTGATTTGTGTACAGATAACTCTAGAGTACATTGCATATTTATAGAGGTTATTGTAATAGGCCACTCTAAAGTAAGCTTTGACTGTTAGTCATACTACCATTGGATAATAATATTGCACAGTAATAATTGGACACCCTTTTAAGGGCTTTTAGTAGCTGATATTATTGACTGGGTGGTGGCAGTAATTACTACCATATAGTCTGGGTAAAGGGGCACAGTTGGAGAATCTGTGTCAGCCTTTCCCAGGAGTGTCTGTGAAGTTGTACAAATACTTATCTCAAAGTGTGTGTGTATTGTGTCAGCTACTTGGCAGGGACACGAAGCACTGGTTGGACAGAGAGGGTACTGGAGGTTTTAGCTTGCCCAGTTAGGCTGAGACCTGGACCCTATAACTGTGCCAGTGGGGAGTCTTATTGGGGACCTGGTGAGCAAAGGAGCAACCAACCCCAGGCTGACTGTGATCTCTGTGTGCACTTAAGGGAAATTATACTTTACTGTGTGTATTAGTTATCCTTTCCTCTTCTAGGAGACAACCTCCCTGGTGTTGGTGGTGAGGATTGAGGCTCCTTGATTGCTGGGCCAGGGCACGGTCATCACAAGTGGCGGCAGTGGTGGAATCTACTTCACATGCTAATTGGCTTGTAGTGGTGTTGGTAGAGCGAATTCCGGTAGCTTATGTACAGTGATCTCTAAAAGTGTTTTGTACTCTAAAACAGCCACGCAGTGTATACTCAGAGTTCAGATCACAATTGTTTTATTTCTTTTGTTAGCTTATATATATGTGTCATGTATATATTTTAATACTTAGAGATGATGTGTCAAACATGGAAAAACAACCGCTCCCCTGCACAAACACAAACATGTGAAAACATTTCAAAACTCTTTAGCTAAGTCACTAAAAAAAGTTCTGGAAGAAAGAGACTCAGCTCACAGGAAGGGATATTCACAACAGCACAATAACAGCAACAGATACACTCGCTCCATCTGACTTCCACTCTAAATTCTCCAATGTATTCTCCCTCTCAGACATTCTCATTGCTCCACATCCCCCTCACAACTACCTCTCTACATTCCTTGGTTTTACTTCAACATGTCAAAAGAAGAGATTTAGAAAATCTTCTGCTATAAATTAAAACTGACAGCCCAGCAGGTGCAGAATTCCTGGTTCATACACAACTGCAGGACATCCTTCCAACCCCATTACAGCTCATCTTCGGTATCTGCATAACACAAAATATCATGCCAGATATATGGAAAATAGCCATTATCAGACCAATCCCAAAGCAATCTAACTACAACAAAACTTTCCAATAAAGACCAGTCTCTATTGTCTCGAATCTAGACAAACTTCTTGAAAAAAATTATCCATGCCCTAATCACCAAGTACATTACTACCTTCAACCTCCTCTTCCATACACAATATGGGTTCTGGTGTGGTTGGATTACACTTACAGCCCTGTGGGCCCTAACCAAATGAAATGCAACTACCTATGGACAAAGGCCAGCTCACTTATACTATCTTTATCAGCTGCCATCTACTACAAATAAGCATAAGCCCTCATTCAATAATTTTGTTTCAAAGTGCCCTTTCACTGTCAAAATGTATACCTTGATTTCCCAATCAGTCAGCCTTCAAAAAGGATTACCTCCAGGTTCCATACTTGCCACTCTGCAATTCTCCATCTTTATAAATAAACTTCCTCTTGACCTGCCTCATCTCTTCCTCCTACTCTCTACAGATGATATGGTACTATTTCACTCAAAATCAGTACCCAACTTACAGAAAAGCCTGGAGGCAGATTTCCTACCCCAAATTAACTGGATCTCCAACAAAAATCTCCCTACCCAACTTCCACAAAGTAAAAACTATGATTTTTTGCCACAAAACAGAAACTGAAAAAAAAACTCTTTAAATATGTATGATCACAACAAACCCCTCAATAGAAAAGTCTTTTAAATTCCTTTGTATTTGGCTTAACCCCTCCCTTAACTTCTCCTGCCACCTCAACTATACAAGGAAGAAGATTAACTCTCTCATATTTTATTTAACATTTGTTAACCAGGAAAGTCTGACCTGGAAAGAACCAATTTTCAGTGGAGGCCTAGGGAGAAAGGCTCCAGATGCATGTCTTTGTAAAGTGGAAGGAAACTGGAGCAAACCCAAACAAATGCAGGGAGAACGTGCAGACTCAGCACAGAAGGCACCCCTGATGAGAATTGAACTGAAGAACCGCTTGCTGTGAGGTGACAACATTAACCTCTGCACCACTGTGCCATCCATTTTGGGTCAATAAAATCTTTATCTTTCTTACTAAAACCTCCTGAACAGCCATAGGCAAAGGTATTCTACTCTCTAAACTTAAATATGTATTCCCCTTCACAGCCTCGATATCTAAAGCAAACTCCATACACATTCAAGCAATAACTAATAATATCTGTAGTTTCATTAACCAGTCCTCTAAAAATTAAGCCATTCTACATCAGTGAAAAAAAGCAAAATGTTCATCAAAGGGTTGACCTTCTCCTAGGATCCTAACTATTCAAACTACTAGTCAACTAGACTATCTCTCCCCAACCTTCTTCTCACAGCAGCAAAAACCACAACCGCTCGGGCCTGGCACTGCAACACCCCAAATAAATTTCTTTGCATCAATCACTACTTCCCTATACTAGGTTCCAAATTCTGGGAAACTATTCCCCCACAAAAAAGGCACCTTATCGTACCCTAAATGGAGGACTCAGCTAAAGACCCACTTCATCTCATCAATCAAATGTCATTTCCTCTCTTCTACCCATACTATACAATGTGAGCTACATAACTTTCTCTTTCTGCTACTAGTAACACTCGTATTGCATATCATATGGCGTATTTCAGTATACCAATTGACACTTCTCACTCACACTATCTGTTGCTTAACATAACTTCTCCTTCCAATTGCTCATAAACTCTAACATCCTTCACTCATTTATCCTGTCATTCTCACGTACACAACACACAGCTGTAACTATTGCATATACGTCTTGCTTTCAACATGAAATTTGTCTTGATTTACTTTAAATCATGTATATTACAAATATACGTACTCTTTACATTTATATATATATATATATATATATATTGTACTTACGTATTATCGCAACCAGATTTTTGTGCTAATGCTGGTTGCTTCCGATGAATAAAGTGGTGCCGATAATCTATTAAAAGGCATAGAAACAGTGTTTTCTTTAAACTGCTTTGGTTTGTTTGGGCAGTTTTATGAGTTCGACAACTAAAAAAGTAAATAATGGAATGTAGGTTTACCCTTTACCACTGCGCATCATGCTGTTTGTTTAAGAACTGCAGACGATGAATTTACTTATATTCCTTTAAAACTGTTTATATCGCGGGAATGGGTAAACTTCAGCTGTGTTGTACAAATGTAATAAAAGGATACGTGGTCTACATTACTCCTAATAAACAGTGCAAATATTACTCTTTTCCTTATGGGTGTGTTCCATAGTGTTTTTCTGTGTGTTGAGTGGAGTTCATTATGTTACTGTAGGAGAATATGTGCCTTAGAAATCACTTGCTTGCCACCGCGGGCACATCGATTTCCTCCATGTGGTTTTAAGTCTACTTGCAGTACACAAGCAGGAATGTAAATAATGATTTTGCATTCATTTCGGAATTTTTTTTTTGTCTATTTTTCTGCAAATGCTGGGAATGAAATGCACAGCCAGCTTAAAAGATGTTGTTTGGACTGAAAAAAAAAAAAGAGCAATAATCCACATCTTGCAAACTTCCACACTCCCAGCCGTGAATTCCCAATGGTATGTACGGCCATTATTTGACAGCACTGGCTGACAAAGAACGTTCAGTGGGCAGCCTTGCAATGAAGCGACATGCTTCTACTGCCAGTAAAGAGCACGGAGAAACAACAACAGTATGTTGTGATGTTGTGTACTTTGTGTTGATGGGCCTCCGGAAAACAACCTGTTTTGTTAAAGAAAACACACTATATTGCATTTCAAGCAAATTGAGGGACATATTTAGTGATCGGGAAGCAACCTGCATTAGCACAAAAATCTGGTTGCGATAATACGGAAGTACCATATATATATATATATATATATATATATATATATATATATATATATATATATATATATGTGTGTGTGTGTGTGTGTGTGTGTGTGTGTGTTTGTACGGATTACGTGACAGAATTCCCAGCACACAAATTCTTAAAACAGAAAGACAAATATTGAAATGCTGACAAATTTGAAAGTGCATTTTTTTCAGTCTTTCTAAGTGAATGTTGTCAACATCTGTGATGTTATTGACTGAACTTAAGAAAACTTTATTTTGCAGGTGAGTTTAGCTTTTAGTCCCCATTATGTTGGTTAGTGTACCACATCTCATTTATTAAAAATTCCAGCTTTGAAGCTAGATGTCTCAGGCTAAAGGAAATGCTTAATTTTGTTGAAAAAAAAACAAGAATGTCCTGTTGCCTTGAGGCTGTAGCACTTCAGAGTAAGAATATTTAAGTAGCAGCACTGGAGTTGCAGCATGCTATTTCTGGCTGATGGAAACTAACATTTCTAACGTTAACATTTGTAGATAAATGTAAGAAAATACAGTTTCCTACTAATATTTTAATATACACAGTTCTATATATCAACATGGTGAAGTACATTTTAACAGTTTTCATTTCAGGCTTCTGGGTTATATAAGGTAAATCACACAAGAGGAATGAATGCATTTGAGCTTTAACTAGAGCAATGTCAGGAACTAAATCAATGTCAGGAACTAAATCAAGAACCATAGTATAAGGAAAATAAAATTCCATGGTGGGGATGGTGTCGATGAAAGGAAGTGCAGCAGGCACATTTTTGAACTAACTTCTTAGTACATTTACATAACTGTCACTGCACTGTCAAAAAATCAGAAGGATACACTTTCTTTCTAAGCAAATGTTCCTGTTTGTTTTCCTCTGCAAAAATCTATGCATTTTTTATGGGCAACACATTGACTCAGGTCATAAGTGGGATGAGGACCCAGCCTACTCCAACCTATGTCAGGGACCCATTCTAACAGTGGGAGAGGGTGTATGTACCCCTTTTGCCAAACTGTGACTGCCATAAAGTCCAGCAGCCCTGAGTCAATAAATTACTGAAATAATAACAAATAGGATCAAAACTTCAGCAAACTACAGTCCCTGTTAAAACATATCAAATAAAACAAAAAACAGACTTAAGAATGCAAGTCAACAAATTTATTAACTACAAAGATTTTGGGTGAAACCCCACACTGATGAAGGATTTCACCAGAAAGCTTTCTGGTTAATAAATTTGTTGGCTTGCATTCTTCAGTCCATTTTTTGTTTTATTCAATAAATGACTGCCCAGCAGATGTCTCGTTACCCAGCTTGGGTTACTTGGGATATCTCTGTTGAGCAAAATTTCAGTTTTTGAAATTTTGACAGAAGAAATGACAGAACGAAGCTTAGACATGGATGACATAATAGTAAAGTGGAGGCTAGACATTCTATGTATCCTGGAGGCAAGACTGAAGGGCAGTGCAACAATGCCACTTGGCTTGGAATTGACAATCTACTACTCAAGAGGAATGAGGTGAGAATTGTGGTGAGGGAGAGGATTCAGAAGACAGTGAAGGATGTCATCAGAATTATTTATTTATTTACCCTTTGTTGACTGGGTTAGTTCTACTATGCTAGTAGCCTCTTTTCAAGGGAAACCCAAGCTGGTATTTACACTACTAGATGAAAGTTGGCTAAGGTATCAGGGAACTTCCCCTATACATTTCAATAGGTGCCATGCATATCTCTCAACTGTCACGATTTTCACATAATGTCCAGATTTCTGTCTCATATTTTTGGTCTGCTCCTCATAAAATTTGTGGTTTTCTTGCAGATCACTGAGGATTGAAGTCAGTAAATTATGTCATATATTTCAGTTTCAGACTTCATATCATTCACAAAATTCATGCTAACACAAATCCTATTATTCTATTCTAGCAGATTTTTATGTTTATTAAAGCAATATTTAAAAATCTATCCCTATTTTTGGGCCTTTGTCTCCCCCATTATTTTAAGCTTTGTCTAGATTTCCTGTGCTAAGAGGTTGAGAGTTATGGTGCTGTGGGATCTTTTACTTCCAACTTCTATACCAACTCAAGCTGATGGGACCTTGGTTTAATGTCTTATCTGAAGGATGGCATACTCAGGAGTGCAGCACCCCTTATGCTGCAATGCAGTGTCAGCAATTGACCTTCCTGGTGTGAGAATAGAACCCAGAGACTTCTGGATCATAGGTGAATGTGCCATGTAGTGCAGACTCGTTGCAATCAGACACCAGTGTAAGAATAGGGCAGTATTCATAATCTATGCCCCACAGAAGGGTTGTGATATTGAAGAATAGAGTGCATTCAGACAGCAGTTGCATAACCTAATAGATAAAGCAGGTCAACATGAATTGGTGTTGGCAATGGGTGAGCTGACTGCACATATCAGGACAGACAGAACAAGATACTAAGGCTGCCTTGTGCCCACATGGGTGGGCAACTGTAATAAACAGTGGCGCATCCAGGAATTTGCAAAGGGGGGGGGGTGCAGTCTGATTAGTTGACTACCGGGTGGGAGTCAGAAAGTGGAACACTGGGTTTAGTGTTTATAGAAAGATGAGCTTAAGAAGCTCTAACATCAGCTTGGTAAAACCAGTTTTTGAGCATTTTGGTTTTTGCACTGGAAAAAATTCCCAGGGGAGTGGTTGTCAAGTCATGCAGAGACTATGCTACAGACATAAGGCATGGTCACATGACAAAATATGTATGAACAAATGGAGTGAGTACTGGAATACTTTTATTTATCATACCCATACCCAGGTAATGATCACAGGATTTCAATGGTTACTGTCGCATCTAGAATGTTAAATAACATTATGGTTATGTTCTATAGATTTATCCTTGTATTTCCGCATGCAATTGGCTTGTTAAAGGATCACAGTTCTGTGTTGTTAATGTATTGCATAATCCATTATTTTTTTTACATTCCTTTTTTTATCTATTTTAATTTCTCTATTTTATCAAATCCTACTTTCAGTGGTTTGAGGTTTTGAATTTTATCACTGTAATTGATACTGTTGCATGTTTTAACACTATTTAATGGGTTGGATAAAGACATTTCTACAGAAAAAAATGTTTTAATTGAATGAATATATGACCTTGGCAGAAAATACAAAGAAGCCATTGTTTAGAAAACCCTGTTTATAAAGACCACCCACATAGTGTAACAAGCGAAAGGACTGGTGACTAATTCAGTAGTTGGATTCATAGCACTTGGCCCACTCATGGCTTCTACCTCCTGCTTCTTAGTGCTTAGATATTGGGAAGATGCTAACATTCCATACTTACAACTAAATAATAACGCAGAGAGTCCATGTATTCGCATATAGGTTAGCTATATATACAAGTCTTGAGATGGTGTTTTTATTTCTGTTGGTGACCTTGTACCTGCTAATAAAGTCACTGATGCTATTGGCTTTCCATATCAGTAAATGCAAATCAGTTGGCTCTCTTTTGTTGTCTTATTTTGTCAATGCCAACATTAGTATACACCATTTTATGGGGATTCAGATTTTTAAACAAGCTAGCCCTCTAGCCAATCAAGTAAAGGCACAATAAGACTTATAACAGCAATTCCCAGCTCAGAAGGGTGCAGACTAGCCTCTCCTGCCACAACAGTCTAGACCACAAACCTTCCTAATATAAAATAATTGGTTTGGAGCCCAAGTGCTTAAACCAGAACAAATATACTTAGAATAACAGATAGAATAAGCCTTCACCAGCAGTTCGCAGCTCAGAAGAGTGGATGCTACCCTCTCCTTCTACAAGAGTGTAGACCACAAACCTTCTTAATGTAAAATAACTGATTTGAAACCCAATTACTTAAATCAGAACTATCAGTATTAGAATAACAGTTACAGTGTAATAGTGCTACTAACAAACAGTAATAAATGCAGCAGATTAAATGCAACAGTACACTTTAAGAACATTCAGGGGAGGCCCTTCCCTATGGACCGTGGTGGTGCAACGGTTAGCATTGTCACCTCACAGCAAGAGGTTCTCCCGTTCGATTCTCGGCTGGAGTGCCTTCTGTGTGGAGTCTGCATGTCCTCCCCATGGTTGAGTGACATCTAAAGACATGCAGGTAGGTGCGTGTGTGAATGGGTGTGCATTCTTTGAAGGTTGGGCATCAGGCTGGCAACTCAGCACCATAAAAATCCACTGCCAATCATGAGTGGAGTGGAGTTCCGCTGTGGCAACCCCTAACCAGGAAAAGCTGAAAGACTGTAGAGGGAGGCCCTTCCCAATTGATCTCTCAGTGCTCAGTAGAATGAGCTGATGTGATGTGACTGGGAGGAATGTCCAAAATCAGAGTTACATTAGGGATTGGCAACTCAAAAGACACCGAGTCTAAAAACACAACAGGAATAATGGAGATGGGTGGAAAAAAATAAATACAGACAGAGATCAGCAATAGTCAAGCAGAGAAATGCAAGTCACACAGCACTGCAGCTAAATAAAGATGCCACTAAATATCTGTAGTTAAGTGAGGAATGTTATTTTTCAGCTACTCCCACTAATTAGCTGGATGTTATTTACTGTATGCAAAATAATTTTTTCTAACTGACCCCAGCCAAGACCTGTTAAAACATCAAAAAAGGATTAAAAAAAAAAACTTAAAACAAAACAAAATGTAGTGTAAGAAAAAGATATAAATAACTCCAAGCCTAAACCAAATGCAGACAGAGATCAGCAATAGTCAGGTAGAGAACAGCAAGTCACGCAGCACTACAGCTGAGTAAGCTGCTGAAGTCCAGATAAATGCTAGACAGCATTCAGTAGCTTCTAAGCTTACTGTACACCTGAAATTAAGTTTATTGAAAGAAAAAGGTGCTGAGGAGTGTTATATTTATGCAGCCAGTATCTTTCATACAGCAATGCTTACAGGTTGTTATTATTGCCAGGTATAGCCTTTGCAGTTCTAACAAACCTAGCTATTGCTTAACTTTACTGATGCCGTGACTTTTTAATCAAGTTGCGCAGTTCAAATTAGTAATGTGTTATCTGCTTAACACAAAAGTGTTGAGTGAGTGATTGTTAAAATCTATGTGGAAGGAACTCCAGTAAAGTAAACATTAAACCAAATATCACTCATCAGCATGCATATGGCCAAACACCTGAATGCAAGGACTCATTTATTTGCCTGGAGCCACAGTTAACTTAAACTACTATGGTGAGCTAAGTCTTTAGAGAGTCAACACACATTTGCACAGAAAGCAAATGGACTGCTGCCCTTTGCTTATCTTGTGTCCAGACCAGTGTTTAAAAATGGAAGTGATGATAAGACTAGAAGTACAGAAACAGTTAAATACATTAGTTGTACAGCAGCTTGCAATATGGTCACTGCTCCTCTAACATGGTAGTATTATAAATGACAAGATTGTGCTAGTTGGGAAAAGGATCAACAAGCTAGTAAGTAGCCACTAACAGAACCAAGGGGGTAGCAGGGACGGAGAGTCTGTCAGCCATGGAGGTGTTATTTGTTAAGAATAAACAATACCGTGCCAAGCCTATAAAGGCAGATGTATAAGGTAAAATAAAAAGGAAAAAAAATGTTGAGGTGCGTTGTTTTTGAAGTTGTTCAGTTTTTGCACAGTACCGCAATTTTTCATAAAACAAGTATGCGTTCCCACGGGTATTTTGCATTGCAATTCTTAATTCACTCTAACGTGTACAGTATTGTGCATGTGTGAATTTATTACATAATGGAGATAAATGTATGATTTGATTTAGGTTAATATAAAGTAACACAGCACCTTCAGCTAAGGATGTGCAACTGCTAGGGCAGCTTACAATAAGAATTTGGTAAAGCTTTGCTGGGCACAGCTAGAGATGGGTAGCTTGATAAAAACGTCACCTGTTAAGACTGTATTGTACATTACAGGATGAAACTCAGCTGCACTTGTTTCTGCTACACCAACCCAGTGGCTAGTATGTGCTGATTTGCAAATGGACAAATCAGCTAATATGATATTTTTACTGGGGGGGGGGGTGCTATGCACCCAGAGACATTCCGGATTCTGCCTCTAAACTTCATTTTGTGTCTCTGACGAAATGGTGACAGCTAAAGTTGTTCCAGAATCCCAGGAATTAATCATTACAGTTGCAGACATAAAATGCATAGTAATACAAAATCCTCATATGATATCATATCAGATTATTTTGGTTTTGCCTCTGGTCTGGGTGAAAACAAATGTTTGCCCTCCCCCTTCCAAAATACGGAGTTTTGATCTTTCAGTCTGATTCACTTTCCCTCCCATACACCTAAAAACACAAATAGAACCTATAAACTGTCCCTGATTTTCTACTAGAACATCTGTGGTTTTCCCTTTGTATATTTACCCTATCTCAAGTAATAAAAAATGATTATCTGGTGATCCACTGAGCATTCTAGTCAGTTTGCCTCTAACTAATTACAGTTTTAAAGTTGTGCTTCAAGAATGAATCTTGATGCAAAAAACATTGTTTTTTAATTTTTTTTCAAATTGCCCTTCTGACTATTCAAGATCGTAGCAGACAATCCAAAAGAGGACCATTTTCTTATTTTCAGTTATAATCAGCTTTCAGACTGTATGCTTGGTGATTATGAATATTTATCAATACTTTATTTAGTAAAATATGCTGTAGGATATTTTGTCAGTGGTGACTTGATACCCCAACCCCGTTAACAAAGGGGGGGTGATGTATATATACCCTTAAACATGTCTTATTTTGTGTCCTAAACTATAACCACAAGCAGTGCAAAGGACTGGACTTCATTGTTTTTGCCAGAATAAAAGACAGGTTATAGAAGCTGAGCTGTTTCATGGTTGTTTCTGTAATGTTGAGTGGTTTCTGGTACAAAACAGCAGTATCTTCTTATCACAGCTTTGTAGAATTTTTGCTCCAAAATCTTGGGACATTTGTCATTTTTCTTACGTGTTTGCATATACACACACACACACACACACACACACACACACACACACACACACACACACACACACGCGCACACACGCACACACACACACACACACACACACACACACACACACACACACACACACACACACACGCACGCACACACAAAGGTCAGGACACATCTGTCCAAATAGGGAGATGTCTTATGGAAGGAGAGAAGAGTAGTTTATGTGCAAAGATCTGTCATCTGAAGGTGTGCATGAATGCATGTGTGTGTCAGATTTGAGGTGCTTATTTGTACAGTCCGGAGTAGTGGTAGTGGGAAAGGTGGATTCTGCTGGCACTGAAAAAAGAGGCATTTCAAGCCATACATCTCAACTGTCCCTGATGATGACTCAAATTTCAGCTCCGTCTCTCTTACTCTGTCCTAAACTGGTGCCTTTTGGAGAAAATCTGGTGGATTACCCTTAAATTATGACACCTTACAAGCGTCTTTTACTTCAGGGAATATGTTTTAATTCGCATTCTCTAATGCTGTCAATGTCTCAAGTTAATAATACTAATATCTTAAAAGTGTGCCTGATTGCCCCTAATAATTTCTGGATTTGTCCCTGAATGGTTTGACACATGGTTCTGGAGGTTCTTTGGCAAAACATCAGGCATTAAGTTGTGGTTAATCATGGGCAACTCGAAAGGGAGGGACACTCCTGACTGTCGTGTGAACAGAAATCGTAGTGGCTGGTAATCTAGTCTTCTTAATATCTGATGTGATTTAATGGACAGTTTGTCCAACGTGGAAAGTCTAAGGGCCAAATCTTTTTATATGAATCATTTTACCTGAATAAGAAAAATAGGCCAGTGCATAATTCGGGTGAAATGAATTGGCTTTTATAATGTCACACAACTTATGAGATTGCCATTCTTTTAAAGTTTGAAGCTTTCCACCTTCAAAACTTCACACTTGGACTCGGTGTCAGAAACATACCTCTCAACCTTTTTTATGGACAAAGCCTTAAAAAATGGCGGGACAAAGGCCCCAAAATTGAGTTTTAAAATATTGCTCTTACAAATTTAGAAAGTTGGTGGAATACCAGGCTTTACATTAACACGTATTTTCTGTAATTCAAATGTCTGTCATTATTTTCAATCCCTGATGGTTTGCCAGTGATTTGCCAGAAAAAGAACATTTTTTGAAAAAAATAAGAAATATGAGAGGCAAAAATTGGACAGTTTAAACATGTCAGCCAAACAAGTTACTCTCTCAAGTGTAACTCTTTGGCACTTCTACAACTTCAGGAAAAAAGTTACCTTATGGTCAACATTAGTATTGAATCACTCACACTGCGTGACATGAATTGCAGCAATTCTCCTTAATAATAACCTTGACTCTGCAAAGACATTAGGCACTCCAGAAATCCAGACTTTCTGACAAAAACTTTTTTTCAGAAGACTGAAGGAATCCTACATCAGGGACCTCACCATAACCTGCCTAACTCAACTACAGTGGAGATGCAGTTGGAGGAGCAATTCGTGATTGTCAAATCACCTGACTGCAACCTCCAATCGCATCCCTAATGCACTTTTCATTGAAAATGTATATTAAAACCGAAAATGTACTGTTTTAGTCATACATTTTCCATTTTCAACACAGTCAAAACAGCAAAAAGAATATAATTTGAAATTGGAAAATGTACCATTTTAGCAGTACATTTTTCTGATTAAAAAGAACAGTGCAGTACACGTTCTTGTTCAGAAATTGACAGCTTTAAAATGGGGCAGCGAGCGCCCCTTCACCAATGCCTAAATCTGCCACTGATAAAGAAGGACAAGCTAGTCTAGACTTCTGTCTAGTAAACAGGTTACTGGCGGCCAACACATGGTTCATCAGGAGACAGAGTCATAAAATCACATATAATAGTGGCCGATGCACAACTCAGGTAGACTTTCTCCTGGTAAGGAAAGGGCATTGAGATAGAATCAATAACTGTAAAGTCATCCCAGTGAAACTGTCAGCCCACAGCATAAACCAATGGTTGCCACAATCAGCTAAAAGCAGTGGTCAGAAAAGACTCTAAGGACAAAAGAAACTAGGCTGAAGACCCTGACGGTGACTGGAGAAAAACACAAGAGTTTAAAGAATTGCTCAGGGCTCAAGCACTTCAGGAAGAAGAGGAAATAGGTGGAGTTGATAAAGAATAACAGCACCTCAAAACAGCACGTGCAAGGACTATAGAACAGATAGAAGGAAGAAGCTGTTGCAAAACAGAGTAAAATCCCAAGATTGGAGGAACTCCCTAGTCAGCCTCAGCAAGAAGCTGAGAGCCCTCATAAAATCCTCCAAAGCCAGTTATGAAAATAAAATCTCCATTGATTCCAAAGACAGCCACAAAGCATTCTGCAGCTATGTCAAGACTCTCAATGGCAACACTCAGATCTGCTCTGAGCTACAGCACAATGGCACTAAATATACAGAACAAATCAATATTGCCAATATCCTGGCAGATAGGTTCAGTGCTAACTTTACCCCCCCCCCCCCACCCTCCAAAGGTCCCATCTTAATACAGGAAGAATGCAAAGCCCCTGTAATCATGGATGAACAAGTAAAAACTACACTCTCCAAAGCCAAGAACACAGTATCCATGGGACCAGACAACATCCCAGGCTGTGTACTGCACGAACTACAGAACGAACTGGCACCCCACCTAAGTACCATGTTCAATCATAGCCTCACCTCGGCTGCATACTGCATGAACTACAGAATGAACTAGCACTCCACCTAAGTACCATGTTCAATCATAGCCTCACCTCAGACTATGTGCCTACTGAATGGCGCACAGTGACAGTTATCCCACTGCGCAAAGGGGGTGCCACCACAGACCCCAGAAACTACCACCCCATTAGCCTAATGAGCCTGGTCTGCAAGGCCATGGAATGTATCATCTTGGAGCTCATAAACAAAGACATAGGTAACCTCCAAACCCTGGATACCACTCAGTTTGGGTTTGTAAAAAAGTAGGTCATGTCTACTAAACCTGATTGACTTCTCTGAAGCAGTCACTAGAGCCATAGACATGGGCAAGGTAATGCACACAACCTATCTTGACCTCGCCAAGGCTTTCAATACCATCACCCACTCTGGAATTATAGATAAACTCACTAAACTGGGCATAAATCCCTATGTCACAAGATGGGTGGCCAACTGGCTCACTGGCAGAACTCACACAGTAGAAGTAGCCAACTCCAAGTCTGACTTCAGAGCAGTGATGAGTGGAGTACCACAGGGCTCGGTCCTGGGTCCTCTCCTGTTTGGCATCTACTTCTCTGAAGTGCAGGCTAACACAGAAGGTCTTTGGCTAACAAAGTTTGCAGATGACTGCAAACTGGGAGCCATAATAGAATCACCTAATGATGTAGACATTCTACAAAAGGGCCTCACAGAGACAGATGCTTGGTGTCAAAGTCATAGCCTCAAGCTCAATGCCAAGAAATGCATTGTCATCCCCTTTGGGAAAAACTCGGTACCCATGAACTACCATATAGGCGGTAGCTCACTAAACATTAAAAGTGTGATAAGAGACCTCGGAACACAGGTGGACCATAGTCTCTCTTTGATAACCACATCGCCACAGTAGTCAGTAAACCCTTCTACGTGGCACACCTCATCACAAAAGGGTCCTCCTCTAGAAAAAAGGAGGTCATTGTTCCTCTCTACTCATCCCTCATCAGACCCGTTATAGAGTACAATGCCCCGTTTGGCATGTATCTCACAAGATACCTACAACAATTGGAATGGCCACAGAAATACCTCACTAAGAGGATTACCTGCCTGAAACAGATGCCATACACAGACTGTCTCAAAAAACTCCAGCTCTACTCCATCACATATCATCTACTCAGAGGCGATCTCTGCCTAACATACAAAGCTATGTCAAACCCAGAGCTGTTGGACATGCTACACTTAAGGAAATCCCAATCTCTCCGAACCACACGCTCCAGGGACCTAAACCATGTCACCACAATAAACAGAACATGCTGGAGGGATAGATTCCTATCCCAGAGACTTCCCATACTCTGGAACAAACTACCCATTCATGTCAAGCACAGCTCCTCTTTGGCCTCCTTTAAGAAAAATCTTGATGACTGGATGGGAAATAGAAAATTCACCCCGGGGATCATTTCTGTGGCACTGCTTGACAGGGGCACAGGAAAATAATTGTCTTGGGTGGTGAAAGCCAGGGAACCTTTTTGGCTAGGCTTATATAGGCCCCAGGGCCAATAGCCTAGTACCTACCTATGAACCTATGCATCCAAGCCAGGTATGGAAGCAAAGTATATAAGGAAAGCTAGGGATGGAATGCAGAAGTCCATGTGGTCATCAAAAGAAAGATAGAGTAGAACTGCAACCATACAGCCAAACTGGAGGCTAAGCGCTCTCAACTCAGTGCTGGCGTAACCAGTCAGGAGGAGAAGGAAACCACACTCACTACAATTCCAGTCTCACATAGACCTACCACGACAGCAAACCAAACACAAACACACAAAAACATACTCGGAGGCTCTAAATAAAAATCTGCCTAAGCAGCAGAGACATCCAAAGCAGACACCCAAGCAACCACTACCCCAAAACAAAACACGTGCAACACATAGCTCACAAAGCCAGTGTGCCGAGCAGTCACAGCCCTTAAGGCTAAACAACACACCTGATACACTTGTAATAGGTGACTATCATCAGGCACACTGACGTCCCGCTCACCAGGCTGAACAAGGAGAAGGTCATGGTGAGCTGCCTGTTGGGCGCTAGGATTCGCCACATAACACAAGCACTCAGGTCACTCCAAGGCAAGTACAAATATGACTTGGTCATTGTCCATGCTGGTGTGAATGACCTGAGACATACCTCCCTGGACTACGTGAAAAGAGACATAGAGGAGCTCTCTGTGCATATAGCCCAGGCCGGTATGACTCTGACCTTGAGTAGCATCTTACCCTCACCAAGAATGATGCCACAATATGAAGACAAGATGATCAATTTCAACAATTGGCTTAAGTATTGGTGTCATTCAAAGGGGATCCAATGCCTGTCAGCTTGAGATTACATGCTCGACAAGCCAAGATGCTTCGCTAGGGACGGCTTGCACCTGTCACCCCTGGGCTTTCGGATATTGGCAAAGGCTCTTGCTTCCCCCATAGTGCCTTTTTTAGGCAAGGCTCAAAAGACAAACCCACCTCCATAGGTATCACAAGGGATAAGAAACTAAGAGTAATGCTACTCAACACCAGAAGTCTAAACCTCAAGATGCACGCACTCAAAACTCTCCTTAGCATGGAGAACATCGATATCTGTGCAGTAACAGAAACCTGGTTCAAGGCTCCCGAGAGCACCCCAGCACTACCAGGTTATACCTCATACCATGCCTTTCAGCCCCAAAACTTGGACCAAACCACAAAAGGAGGGGGAGTATCAATATTCGTCAAAGATACCCACACCTCCAGGTTGCTGGCACAGCGCAAAGCATCAGAGACTATCCATGTGCAATTAACAGTGGGTAAAACTGCCTTCCAGTTTATAGCCTGCTACAGACCACCCTCCCAAACCCAGGAACCCCATTCGGCCTTCCTGAGAACACTGGAAAATATGAAGGTCTCTCCAAACATCATTATATTGGGCGACTTCAACTACCCAAACATAGACTGGGAGCAGTACTCAAGCTCCAACACCCTAGCCCAAAGGTTCTTAGAATTTATAAACTCAAATGCTATGGAACAACTTGTTACTACTCCCACAAGAGGGGAAAACATACTGGACCTGATCATCATCAACATGGGGACTCTATGCTCCAAACCAGAAGTGTATCCCTCACTGGTAAGATCAGACCACAAACTAATCTCACTGGATATTCACATCCCGACCCCACCCCCTGCCCAGAAAACCACAGTGAAAAACTTCTCTGAAGCAAATTTCACACTCCTCAAAGCCAAGGTGGAATCCTTCAAAGCCCCCGAGCCTGTGGAAAATATGGCCCAGACCTCAGAATCCTTTATAAACACATTCTATGAACACCTTCAGGAATGCATGGATCATGTAATCCCAAATAAAACCAAGACCCAATCCTCTAAAGGCAGATGTCCTGTCTGGTGGACCCCAGCCATAAACAAACTATACAATAGAAGGAGGAAGCTTCTACATGATAGAGCAAAATCCCAAAAAGGGAAGGCATCTCTGATCAGTATTACCAAAAAACTATGGGCACTCATAAAATCGTCTAAGGCCAGCTTTGAGAGAAAAATTGCACAGGACACTAAGGATAATCACAAGGCTTTCTTTAGTTATGTTAGGAACCTGGGTGGGAATTCCCAGATATGCTCAGAATTAGTCCAAAATGACAAAAAATACATCGAACCCACAGACATTGCCAACATCCTAGCTGGCAGGTTCAGCGCAACCCCCCCCCCCCCCACCAAAAGGGCAAATATCTATCCCAGCAGAGTGCTGCCACCCTGACATCTCAGATGCTCAGGTAAGAGCCGCCCTCTCCAAAGCAAAAAACACAGCATCAGTGGGACCAGACGGTGTCCCGGGCTGCGTCCTACATGAACTCCAAGAAGAGCTAAACCCAAACATAAAACTACTGTTCAGTCCCAGCCTTACTACAGGATATGTACCCAAAGAGTGGCGTACAGCAACAGTGGTCCCTCTCCACAAAGGTGGCCTCAACTGATCCTGGAAACTATTGCCCCATAAGCCTGACTAGCTTGGTCTGCAAAGCTATGGAAAGGATCATCATGGACCTCATAAATAAAGATATTGGGGACCTACAGACACTGGATCCTACCCAGTTCAGCTTTGTTAAGGGCAGATCCTGCCTCTTAAACCTGGTCGATTTCTTTGAAACAGTCACCAAGGCCATTGACGAGGGGAAGGTGGTCCACACAGCCTACCTAGACCTCGCAAAAGCCTTCGATACAATACCCCACTCGGGCATTATAGATAAGCTCACCAGCTTAAATATAAACCCCTATGTCACTAGATGGGTTGCAAACTGGCTCAAGGACAGAACCCACATGGTTAGAATTGCTGGAGCTATGTCAGACTCCAAACCAGTTACAAGTGGTGTCCCACAAGGCTCAGTCCTGTGACCTTTCTTGTTCGGTATATATTTCTCGGAAGTACAGGCCAACACAGAAGGACTGTGGCTGACCAAGTTCGCAGATGACTGCAAACCGGGCGCCATAATCGACTCTCCAGCCGACACAAGCATCCTCCAAAAGGGCCTCATAGAAACAGACAACTGGTGCCAGAGCCATGGCCTCAAGCTAAACGCCAAAAAGTGTATAGCCATCCCCTTTAGCAAAAACAAAGTGCCCACAAATTACCACATAGGTGGTAATCCATTAAGTACAGAAGAAGTAATTAGGGACCTGGGGACCCAAGTTGATAGCAATCTCTCATTTGACAACCACGTGGCCAAAGTGGTTAGAAAAACATTTTATATAGCCCACCTAATCATGAAGGGATTCACATCTAGATCAGGGGAGGTCATCGTGCCTTTTTACTCATCCCTCATCAGGCCCATAATTGAGTACAATGCCCCTTTTGGGATGTACCTTACCAGACACCTGCAGCAACTGGAAAGACCCCAAAGGTACCTCACCAAGAGGATCAAAGGGCTCAAACAGATGCCATATGCTGCCCGGTTAAAGAAACTCCAGCTCTACTCAGTGGCATACCGCCTGCTCAGAGGCGATCTGTGCCTGACGTATGAAGCCATGTCCAACCCAGAATTAATGGACATGCTGCACCTCAGAAAATCCAAATCCCATCGAGCTACGCACTCTAGAGACTTGAACCTCAGCACTGAAATAAATAGGACATTCTGGAGGGACAGATTCATAACCCAGAGGCTCCCTTCACTCTGGAATAAAATCCCAGTCCAGGTTAGGCAGAGTCCCTCATTGACTCTCTTCAAGAGGAATCTTGATGATTGGATGGGAGATCATAGGTTTACCCCGGGTATCACTTCTGTGTCACTGTTAGACAGAGAGGCACAGTATACTAACCTCAAAAAAGGGCATAGCAAAATTAATTTAAAATGGGTGGCGAAAGCCAAACACACTCTGGCTAGGCTTATAAATGCCCTAGGGCAGATAGCCTAGTATGAACCTATGAACCTATGAACCTATAAAAAGTGGGAGATAGAAAACATGGGCTAGGCTAAGAAGGAATACTGACTGGCTAACAAATGAGGCTAAGAGAAAAGTTGTAAAAGCAAAGAAGAAGAAGTAGATGGCAGCAGAGGTGCTTTATCAGCTTCTGGAAAGTGATTCAGCACATGGCACACAGAAACTGTATCCGATTGCAAGACAAAGAAAGCTAAAGAATATAGTCATCAGACACCTTTCATGAAGGATGCTACCAACAACCTGCTCATCAGTTCATAGGACATCAAAGACAGATGTAAGGAGTACTTATATCAGCTTCTGAATGAATGAATGAATGAATGAATGAATGAATGAATGAATGAATGAATGAATGAAGAAACGCCCACAGAAGCTGTACTGCCCCAGATAAAGTGTATGATGAAAGAAGATGAGAAGTCCAAACTAGAAGAAGTAAGAATAGCACTAAGAAAATAAAGCCAGGGAAAGCAGCAGGCTCAGACGAGATCATGGCAGATATGTTCAAGATATTGTGTTAGATGGGGAGAAATGGCTCCTACGGATACTCAAAGCAGTATGGAAAGAAAGGCGTATCCCAGATGACTGGAAAACAAGCACAGTAGTGCAAGTGTAACATCCACAACTGTGGGCAGTGCATAGGTATCAAACTTCTGTCACTGCATGAAAGCTCTAGACAGGGTGAGAGATAATGAATATGCACAGATAGTAGAAAGTTAGCTTGAAAATGAGCAGGTCGGGTTTAGATCAGGAGAAGCAGCACAACTGGCCTGATGTTTGAAATGATTCAGATAACTGAGAATAATCTAGAGATGAGGAAAGAGTCCAATTAGCTAGACTTGGAAAAACACATGAGAAGATCCCAAGAAAGGTAATTTGGCAGTCATACAGTGGTTTAAACTCCCAGAAACAAAAAAAAAAGTAGTGCAGACACCGTGCAAGGACTCAATAACCCAAGTACAAACAGTGTTTGTTCAAACAGAGGGGTCCCCAGAAGGAGTGGGAGTATATCAGGGTTCAGATTTGAACCCACTGCTGTGCGTACTGGTGATGGAGTACAAGAACAGCCAGATCAGAAGGGACAGATCAACAAAGTGTTGCTGCATGCAGATAATGTGGCATTATAGGCAGACTCTGAGCAAGAATTTCAGCACATGGGATGAAGCTGAGTACAGATAAGACAGTTGTAATGGCAGCAAATGGGGAAAATCAGAAGAAGCTAAGAACTGAGATAAAAGGGAAAGCAGTGGAACGGATTAACAGCTTCAAGTATCTGGAAGGGTGGTTGAGTAGAAGGGAAATCTGAATGAGGAGGTGATGGCTAGAATCAGGGGCCTTCAGTCAAATGGCACAAAGCGTCAGAGGTTGTGTATGACAGATGAATGCCAAAGAAACTGAAAAATAAGGGGTAAAAAACAGTGGTGTGACCCATACTACTGCAAAGTCCAGAAACTAGGGAGTAAAGCAGAGCAGCTGAGGAGGCTAGAGATGATGAACATGAAGTATTTAAGGCATTTTTTTTCTTTTGTAATTTGATCGTTTGAAGATCAGTGTTTTGTGGTGAATAATTTGCAGTACAGTGTAATGATATTTAGCTAAAAATGTCATACACCCCTTTGTACCTACTTAAAGCATTTGATACAATATTGCTTCCTACACTGTTACTTATGACTCAAAGAATTTGCCTAACCAATATTGCATTTGAACTAGTTTAAAAATTACTTCACTGACTGAACTTAGTTTGTACATTGAGCAAGTGAAATAGCCCCTAATGAAATAACAGCTGGTGTACTGCAAGGTTCAGTATTAGGACCTTTACTCTTTAATATATTTATAAATTAAATGCATGCAGCATGTAACCCAGAAAGTCTATTCCAGTACGCACATGACTCAACATTAATATATGCAGCCTCTTCAGCTGAACACAGCTGTCAAAAACTGAAAACTGGCTTGAACAATTTAAACTACTCCTAAATCTACACAGAAATAAACTAATGGCATTTCTCCTCCAACCCAGCAATCATACTATAACAAATAAACAATATTATCAGTTAAAGACATCAGAAATGAGCCATTACAAAATGCAAAACTACTGGTAATAATAATAATCGGCCATACTTCAAGACTGAATCAGCACATCCAACATGCATTTCAAAAAAACAACTATAGAGTAGAACTTCTTTAGAAAGCCAAACATATCCTATCAGAATATGCACACAAGACCATAGCTCAGACCTATCTATTCCCTAATCTCCTATCTTTCACCAGTTTACAGTTCTCTTAACTAACCAAACTGGAGCAAATCAACAAAGTTAGCAAGTAACCTCATTAATCACACACATTTCACGATCCTGATCCTCAGTCTTTTAATTAGATGGAGCTACCCAGTCTCTGAGATTTCACTCAACATCCTCTGAGACACATGCCTTGTCACCAGCCAATTATTAACTAATACATACTTCACAGAGAGCAGCATTTACTGAACAAAAATCCAGTTTTACTCAGAAATCTAAAAATCATAATGGAAACTCTATATTTTGTATATGTTGCTAAATCATGGAGTTTCAGTCTCAACAGATGTCAATAAATACCTCATCCCATCTACAATTTAAAACATCACTGAAAAAAACACCTAATAATAAAATACTTTCCCTTGTACAAACCTCCTTATTAATCTGCACTTTATTAGTCAAACCAAATCTATATCATCAAAACTTTCACACTTTTTTATTTTTTATATTACACAAGTAAACTGTAACCACTGGGATAAAATATGCATACACCTTATTTGCTGTCTGCATACTAAAACTAAAATCTAACTATATACATATACAGTAAATAATGCTGATTGCTCCATAGATGTGAGTGAGCTGACATGTTGCGTGTACAATAACATGCATGCCACATGATAAGCACCTGTTAAATGTTATGTACATCCAAATGAATTGCATATTTTTACTTCTAACTCATGCTAACTTCTAGTTCAAATTTATGTAATGTTAAACTTTTCTCCACAGGCCTCTGCTGAAAAAGGACATTGTTCATTCAGACTTTCCCAGTAAGTAACAGCAAATAAAAAATGTTCTTTGTTCCTGTTACAGTGAAATCAATCCAGTTATCTGATTCATTGCCATATTATCATTTATTAAGAGTGATCAGAGGTTTTAGTAGTTCTACATTCATATTCTTTTTTTGGTTCTAAAACAATAGATAAATCAGTTATTAAACAAACAAATAACTATTGACATAGGTCCACTGCTGATCAATACATCAAAGTTATACATATCAACAACAATTAATACTTTTCAAGCAAGTCTTTAAGTTTGACTCCATTCATATTCTTGAAAAACTTAAGGATTAAGCCACTGAGTTTCACTGTATTCTCTGTCTTTAGTTTCAAGAGTTTATTTAAAACATATTTTCTATTAAATAATTAGTGTCAGTTCCATTAGAAAATGATTATTGCATTAATATTTGTTGGGCTGGGAGTTGTCATGGGATTTACTCCTGAATGAGGATGTCTG
This sequence comes from Protopterus annectens, assembly GCF_019279795.1. Lineage (NCBI taxonomy): Eukaryota > Metazoa > Chordata > Ceratodontiformes > Protopteridae > Protopterus > Protopterus annectens. The sequence goes on along the minus strand of NC_056751.1, from coordinate 606,576,808 downwards.
ACTATGAAGGTGAAGACCCAGAGATGAAATGTTCAGGACCCGTAACTCCCGCCTTGCTCTTCTACAGGCCACCGAATGCACAGTCTCCGAATCACAAGGAACAGAAGATCAAAATGCTGATAAATGTTTGTTATTGGACACTAGTACTTGTGCAGTTTCAATGTTTGGGCCAGCAGTGATTGCTTTATTTTGGCAAATTTCTCCCTTTGCGTTTGTGTGACCAAGAAGCTCATATATGTAAGGCTTGGGGAGGCTGCAAAATAATGTTACAGATTGACTTTTCACTGTTGTGTTTCATTGTAGTATCCCCACATGCCAGTATGTGTATATGCATATATCTATATCTACATATCTCTATCTATATATACATTGTTCTAACTCAAATGGTAGAATCACATTTTGGTAGAAAGGTTTCTCTCAGTGTAGAAAAATTGAGAATAGACAAATGAGTGCATCACATATGGCCGAATTTAGTTTTATATAGTATAGCTAAGTAGGAGTGAGCAGGAAAATTAATGTGTGAATGAAAAAGTGATGGTTGTGATATATGCAAGACTATGTACTGGAGTTATGAATATGCAAGTGTTCGCAGGATCGGTTAAAGTAAGGATTAGGTAATGGGACAGAGTCAGTGTTGTGCATGTAGTGTGTCTGTACTCTGTGCCCTTTTGCCTATGTGTATACTTAGGGTCAGGGATTGGATTAGGGCTATGGTTAAGAATTAGCACATGTGAGTAAGATAGTCCGAGAGGGTAGGGGTGTGAATGCTTCAGTACCCATATGTATATCTGTGCATAGATAAATATATCTGTTTATAAATATATATATATATATATATATATATATATATATATATATATATATATATATATGGGTCCACTTTGTAATTTTGAAATACTGAAATCTCGAATTTCCGTATTCCGAAATCACAAAGTCGAATACTCACATTTCCGAAACCGGCATAAGCACGAAATTCAAAATACCGAAGCACGGATATTTTGGATTTCTGCTTCCATTGGTACGGAATGTGGATGTTTGGGTTTAATTTTGGTAAGTTTGTGTGTGTAAGTATGTTGGTTAGGGGTTTGGTGTGTGTAAGTGTGTGTTGTGACTGCTTTGTGTGTGTTTGAGGGACTGTAAGATGTGTGTGTGAGTTTCGTTTGTGTTTCTGTTTGTGAAATCTTGGAGTCAGAATATATAAGTAGGGGGGTGTAGGGGTGCAGCCCCCCACATGGGGGGGTACAGGGAGGTTTCCCCCATGCTTATATGTAGTTTAAATGTATTTGTTTGATTGTGGGGGGAGTTTTGTGTATGTTTATGTGTGTACTGTATGTGTAGCGTACTTACGGGATTTTGAGTTTTGCAGTTGTGTGTTTTCGAATTTGTGAGTTGCAGTTGGGTTTTCAGCATTGTGATTTCGAAATACTGAAATTCCAGAGTTCAGTATTTTGAAATTACAAAGTGGACCCATATATATTTTTTTTATTGGATGTACAACCATATATTGAAAAGTCAATATATCAAAAGGTAAACAAAGTAACACAACTTCTTGTTGCTTTTTGCATGCCTCCACACCCCCCCGCAAATTTTATATATACATATATATATATATATATATATATATATATATATATATACCAACTCCAAGATCCACTACAGTGGAGAAAGGGTAAATTGCCAAACCTCCACTGTACTGTGATTTCACACAGAAACATGGTCAGCTAATTTTCAATTGGCTGTGCTAGACTTTTTTTTTCAGATTCGACAAGCTGACTTTAGACAACTTCTCTATAACCCATATGACCATAATTTTTCCATGTTATGTAACTAGTAAGGATAGACGACTGCATGTTCAGAATTTATACAACTCAAAAATTCAGAATTGCTGGTCAGTGTGTTAAGGACTTAGGCTGTATTCAATAAAAAAAAATCCTCAGAGATGTGCTGGCCATGTATTTGGACTTGCTTGTCACTGTACTACTGCATGTTTGACAGTTGGGGTTTCATTATTTTTTCCTCAATGAAGTTATGGACATTTCCCATGGGAATGCTATTATTAGGCTGTGAGGGAACAAACAAAGTAGGAGATTGTGTGGTTAGCTCTAAACAGCTTTCTTGTATGTTAGACACAAATCCATTAGATTACTTATTTTGAATGACACAGCTGTAATTATAAAGGAATGTATTTACCTGAATTTTCTGTTGAGCAGTTGGAATGCAATATTCCCACTATTTATGCAAGATTTACTCATGAGATTATAAAATTAAGTTTAGTAAATGTATGGGTTAAGCCTTTGCAGTATTTACCAATAAGTGATGTAATTAGAACAGAAGAACAAACCCTCAGAATTAGTAAATACTGCATACTGATATTATACCTTAGCATGTGATGTTATGGATTTATTTAAAATGTTGATTTGGCAATGCTCCAGATAACAGAATTATTTAAAAAATTAATCGGCAGATGAGATGATTCCACTTTCTGTTCTGCAGGTGACATTGTCTGTTTGCTACAGCAAAAGATGGTAATCCAACTCTGCCAATCTTTAACAGGTACAACAGAGGTCATGACCATACAGATACAGGTACTGAAAGGAAAGCTGACATCTTGAAGGAACAGATCAGGTGTCTAGGTACCTTTGTTTTTTATGAGAGTGCAAGACAAGCGATAGAAGAGAGTGAAAGTGAGTGGAAGGTGAGTGCTGTTGACCACGAGATTTGAATAGAAATCATTTATATTGGTCAGTCAGAGGCTTTGTCTTAGCCAAGAGGTAGCCTGCCAAGGTGCTTTAGTAGGAAACTCATCAGAGGAGAGTAAGCACTTCAAACCAGCCACTGAATAGCAACCTCAAGGCAAGGATGGCTCTTCTGGATTGCGAAGCAGATCTAAGGTAGAATTGCACCTTGCCACTGAATAGTGCAGTATGGTGAGTTTTAGTGTAGCCACAAATCCTCTTACTGCCTATGAACTCAGTTTAGTACACAGTGGCATAAAACATCACCATCAGCTTACAGTCAGCCGAAAACCACAATGCTTGACAGGACAGTATAGAAAGGACTAGGTCAGACTTGCATACAGCAGATAAAGATGTCAAGGACTAAACTGGAACAGAATAGTTGTTAAAGGCCTGAGAAGATGGGAAGAAAGGGGGTTTTATGACTGTCTGAAGACGCATACTTGAAAACACAATTCTTTAACAAAAACTGCTTGAACCTTATAATCCTGAGGACAGAAATGCAGCTATGCTGTCTAGATCAAATCAACAAAAAGCAAAAACAAACACACACACAAAAGCATTTTTGCAGGGAACAAGCCCCTCTTCCCCATTTGGCTCTACCTTGCATTATTCCCCTCATTGAGAGGTTGCTGTAACTCTGATCACTGCTTCAACAAAATCATGTCTCACTGTTTTTCCATGAGCCTTGTTGTGTCTTTCGGCTTTTCCCAGTTAGGGGTCGCCACAGTGGAACTCCAGTCCACTAATGATTGGCAATAGATTTTTACGTGCCGAGTTGCCAGCCCTGATGCACAACCTTCAACGAAGGTACGCCCAATCACGCATGTCTCCACAAAGAAGACGCTCTAGCTGAGAATCGAACAGGACAATGTCTTACTGTGAGGCGACAGCGCTACCGCAGCAACACCGCAGCAGCCTGCAAACCAGAAAAAGTGCAAAAATGCCATACACTTCTAAAACATATAACTTCTAAATATGTTTGGGGTTTCTAAAGTCATGACAGGAATGGATCTCATTTCAGAGTCTGGGCAAGAGTAAAATTCATAAAATTTATATTGCTTCAGCCTTTGATGTTTGCCACCAGTGATTTTTTCAGCACATGCAGTGGGCACAGAATTGCTTCCTTCTGCAGTCCATATGGGGTTACATGCACTGGTAGCATATTTAACAACTCTTACAATTTTTTTTATAATTAGTCCTGTTGCTCTTAACTTGTTTTTACTTGTTTCTCTACCCACACAGAAATAGCTACAGTTTCTTGAAATTCTTCCCTGGCTAGGACCGCAGTCTTGTAGTTTAGACTTACAGTAGTGAGAGCACTGTGATTGGCTGCAGGACCTGTGCCGCTGAGCTCCTTTGGCTTTTGTTTCCTGTTTTATAATTGGTTTATTCTCCTAGTTCATCTCCTACAATCCGCTCTGAGCTGTGCTCACCTAGTGTCTTTGAATCAATACTCTTAACAGTGTGGAAGGCCAGAAGCATTAAGAGAAAATCTATTCCGATCGTGGTAGCGTCCAGATGTTTAATACAGTGTTTTTTTCCCCAAAAGGGAAGAAAAAGAATTTATTTCAACTTTGGATTTCATATTTGTGCTGCACTTAAATTCATCTGTTTACCTACCTATACATTTATTTCTGCATTTTGTACAAATTTACCCTTTTTTTAACAGTGGTTGTTTGTGATTTAAGCCTGTTCTGATGCCATAGTTTTGTAGCTTGATTTCCAGTAGTGGGAGCATAGTGTTTTACTGCAACATATGTGCTCCAAACAACTTTCATTAGCAATCATTTCACAATTCCTGCCTTTTCTAACACTATACAGCTAGTAGCAACTATACTTTCTCACTCTATCAGGTCTGGTACCATAATCTTGTAGTCTGATTTACAATAGTGTGAATATTGCTATTTTACTGTTGGATCTGTGTTGCAGAAAGCAATTATAAAGATTTATTTCACACATCTACAGTTTTGCCTCCTTCCAGCTAAAAGTAATTGTACTTGCATAAATCTGCTTGGTTTGGTGCAACAGTTTATAAGTTTGATTGCATTAATAAGAGTATTATGATTTTGCTGCAGAACCTTTACTACATTATGACTATTTTTTATCTACAGTATACTTGGGAAGCTTGATTTTCTGCTTGATATTGCCTTCATAGGCTGCTCTTACTATTTTGAAGCAATTGTTGCTGCTTTTCCTGTTTATTTTCTGTTACATTCTTTCTGCCTTCATGGTATTCCTGCCCCACAGAAATCGCTACAGCTGTCTTAAATTTTAGCCCATCTCAGAATACACGTTGCAGTTTAGAATGACTGTGGCTTGCTACAGGACCTGTGTTATGCAGCTCCATTGGTTGTAGTTTCATGCTTTTTTTCTCCTAGTTTGCATCGACTGCAGCCATAAATCTCGCTTGACAGCTGTTGGTGTGTGCAAGGGCTTTTTACACTGGAAGCCTTGCCTGAATCAAACAGAATAAAACACTCTGATTCTGTGGCCTCATTCAGCTGCAATGAGTGCAGATAAGACAGCTCTACAGCAGCAACTACAGCTGCCTCCCCTAACTCCAAGAAAAGCAATCACCCCTTTATAAGTAGTTGTCTCAGGCTCCAATCTAGGCAGGCATCACCCCCCTCCCCTGTCTCTGTATCCAACAAATCAATTTTCTCACCTAAAACAACACCCCCAGTCCCCCAAATCAGACAAATAAGAACAGGAAAATCAAATTTATTTATAAATTGAACTTTATTCCTAGATGTCAAGGCAGTTTTCAATATTATTCCTTACTACGTTTTTTCTTCATTTGTTAATATTGTTGCTGACCCTTCATATATTCCCACATACTTATATGCTCCCTCTTGTTCAATCAAGTTCCTTTATATCACATTCCTGTCCCAGGTTAATATTTTCTTAGTACTGGAGCTTCCATAGGTTCATAGGTACTTGCTAGGCTACTGACCCAACAGCCATTTTACAGCTAGCCAAGCTTAAACCAAATTTACCAAAATATTGCTCATGTTTCAGTAAATATCCACAGATGTTTTATGGTTATGAGATAGACTTGTACACATCAAGTCTTCATAGGCTGCCCCTGTCCATTAGGAACATAAGTGCCACACCAGGGGTAAATTTGCAATTTCCCATCCATTAGTCCAACTTATATGTGACTTTGGTTATGAATGATCTTTGCTTCATATGAATGGAAAGCTTGTTCGAGAGAAAAGGTAATCTTTGAGATTCACAATTCTCCATTCAACATGTCCTATTTACATCACATATGAGGTTTAGAGCCTTAGAATGGGTATTTCTTATGCTGTTTGTTTTGGAGATGTGCAACACAATTGATCAGTGTATGATTACTGTTATAAATGTTATTTTCAGATCATCATCTGAAGAACTATACAATTTTAAGACATCCATGAAAAGTAGATGAGATGTCTTTGAGCAAGGATGGCTTCTGGAAGTTAGCTGTAACCATAGCCTAGTCTATTATGTAAAAAGCTTAATGGGTTAAGGACAAAACAGCAGCAGTGACAAAGAATCACTCTAGAATATCCCCTTTTTATCCCTGGGATAACAATTTATCTCTTATCATCACTTGGTTTAATTTCTCCAGATGTTTTGCATTTCTAATACTATGATGGGAATGAACCCCTTTCCTAAGTCAGAGGATAATTAAGGCTCATGAAATTAGTATTGTTTCAGTCTTTGATGTTAGCCAAAAGTGTTATTTGCAGCTCCTACAGTGTGCCCAGAACTGACTCCTGCAATTCATACGGAGTTACATGTACTGGTAGAATATCTACATATGTCTGTAAATTCTTTTTTTTATTAGACCTGTTGCTCCTACTGCTATTGGAACTGTCCGGGTATCTTTCTTCCACATTTCTCTTGTTTCTATAAATACTGGTATTTTATGACTTTGTGTCTCTCTATTCATGAGACATTGTAATCACTGAGTATAGCAATTTCAATGATCAATGCTACTTTTATCTTTTTTCCTTGGACAACTGTATCTGGTTTTCTTGCATCTATTTTTTGAACTGATAGTATGGGTGATCCCATGTGATATAAATGCCATAATTCTCTGCAATGGTTTGTGGTCCATGTTTCTAATGTTTCTCAGATACTTCAATATTATAATGTTTGCACAATCCCCAGTGCAACAGTCTTGCACATTACTGTACCTTTCAGTATACAGGCCTTTTGTCATGAGTATATCACATCCAGCAACAAGACGTGTGACTGTTTCCAGTTCTTTTTTTACAGAACCTGCATTTGTTTGTTTCTCCCACATGTTCAGTGGACTTTCTAAACCAATGTGTACATAATCCACTATCCCGGGCTGCCATGATTAACCTTTCATCTTTTGGTTTCAGTTCACCTCACCTTAACCATTCTTGTGTCAAATCCTGATCAACATGAGGTTCTTCCAGAAGATCTCTGTACTTGCCACAATATTTATGCCTTTTCCACCAGATTTCTTTCCTTCTCATCTGATCATTTCCCTTGTATTCTTTCTATTATTTTTGGCACATTCAGTTGCTGTCTGATTTTTATCTGCTTCTGGCTTGATTTCTATTCCGCTTGACACTGATATGCTTCTGTTAAACTAAGCAAATTATTATTATTTTTTATTTTACATTTGTTAACCGGGGGTGTCCGACTGAGCCAAGAAGGCCCTTTTTCAGCAGAGGCCCGGGGAGAAAAGCTCCACAAAGAAAAATTACAGACACATTTAGTTATTTAGACATGATCAGTATACACACAAATTACAGGAGACATGTTTTTACAGTGGTATGCGGCACATAAACAGTTACAGTGGAGAGAACAACAAAAAAATATTAATTTTAAAAATAAAGGTAATTAATAGATTTGTGGTGTACAGCTAAAATTTGGAACATAGGTAGAATACATACATAATACACAGGTACAGTACATACATTGTAGATTAGCCAGTGTTTGTGAGTAAGATTGAAAACTATTATCAAGTGCTCTAGATTTTGTATGTATGTGTTATCCGCTTTCACTAGCCTGGGGAGCAATCATGGTACTGCCAACTTTCCTTGAGATGTTGCCTGATGAGGTCTTTAAAGGAGGCTTTGGATGATGTGTTTTGAATGCTCGTAGGGACAGAGTTCCATTTTTTAGCCACTGAACTACTATATAGTGCATCTCCAAAGCTATTGTAGCTGTTGGTGACTTCTAGTAGTAGTTTGCTTGATGATCTATGAGGCCTTTTGGCTGAGTGATGTTGTACTAGGTTTTTGAGGGCAGGACACTTATTGGGGAGGTAATAGATAAAATGACAGAGGCAGAGCTGATTGTAGGTTAGGAGGTTTGGCAGTTCAAGCCAGTGGAGCTGTCTCAAAGCAGTACAGTGATGAGTTCTATATGAGCAATTTGCAGCAAAGTGGGCAATTCTGTTATAGCAGGCTTCCATTTTACTTAGTTCAGTTTTGTTGAGATTAGTCAGAATGGGAGATGCATAGAGCAGGGTGGATAGAAGTTGGGAGCGAGCAATGGCTGATCTTGTGTTGTTGGTAAGAAATGGTTTGATAAGGAAGAGCGACCCCAGTTTGGCATGTACTTTTTTAATAGTTAAGTTGAGATGACTATCAAATTTTAGGTGGGAGTCTATGGTTATTCCCAATAGCTTAGCCTGTGCCACTGGAGCAATTGGAGTAGCATTAATGGAGTAGATAGTGAATTGACTGTTAGTGTTTTTGTTAGAACTGGTTAGAATCATAAGCTGAGTTTTCTTTGGACTGAGGATAAGTTGGGCTTTGGTAAGGTAGTTTTCAATGTCAGAGAATGCTAGTTGAGTTGTTTGCAGGAGGGTGGGAATGTTTTGTGCAGCACAGATTAAGGTAGTGTCATCTGCATACTGAATTATAGATGCATGCTGTGTGGAGGTATGGAGGTCATTTGTGAAGACTGTGAATAGTAGTGGTCCTAAGATAGAACCCTGTGGGACTCCTATAGTTATGGGTAGCTGAGGAGAGAGAGAATTTTCCCATTTCACAGCTTGGTACCTGTCAGTTAAGTAGCTTTGGAACCAGGTAAGAGTGGAATTTGATAGATGATATTGGTTTAGTTTGTTTAGCAGGATTTGGTGTGAGACTGTGTCAAATGCTTTGGACATATCCAAAAAAAGAGTTGACACTTGTAGGCCTTCATTTTTGAGACGGTTTACTGTGTCTGTGAAGCACAGGAGGGCTGCAGTGGTACTATGGGCGGGTCTGAAACCATGCTGAGTAGGTGACAGGATGTTGCTGTCTAGGAGATAGTTTAGCATCTGGGTATGGATGCATTTTTCTAGGATTTTGGCCAGGGTGGAGAGTAAAGCAAGGGTCTGTAGTTATTAAGTTCAGTGGAGGTCCCGCCTTTATGTATGGGTGTAACATAGGATATTTTCCAGAGTTTGGGCACATAGTTTTCAACAACTGATCTGTTTATGAGAGTGGAGACTGGGATAGCAATAGCATCTGCTGTGAGTTTCAAGAAATAGCTGGGGAGTAGGTCGGCTGCTGTTGATGAGGTTTTTAGTTTGTAGAGCATGCTTTTGATTGAAATGGTGGAAACTGTTTTGAGGGTAAAGCTTGTATTAGTGTTATTTGTGTTGGGGGGGATGGTGAGGAAGGAACTGCCCTGTGATACTAAGGATAGAATTGAGTTCACAAAGTGGGAGTTGAATTGGGTTTCGATGGGAACTTTATTGTCAGGGGTGGTTGGTTTGGGGGTAGCCTTTTGGGTGGATTTTAGTAGCTGGTTTACATTTTTCCAAAATTTTTGTGGGTTGTGTTGGTATTTAGTTTGTAATGTTGTGTAGTAGGATTTTTTGTCCAGCCTAATGCATTTTTTTGCACAGTTGCGCAGTTCTTGGTACTTAGGCTTTGTGTTTCTTTGTTTTTTTGATAATAAAGCCAGGCAGTGTCTCTGGACTTGATGATTTGTTTGGTTTCTTAGTCATCTTAGACTTCTACTCAGGTTTTAAAACTTTCAATATATTTGGATCTGTTGAGGTCAACAGATATGTATGCAGTCACACAACTGCAGATCTATACTTTAATCAATTTCAAGGAAGCCCATTCCTCCTCCAGAACGAGGAATATATAATCTTGGCATACTCTAATTTTCATTTATCACTTGATAAGCATTTTTCTTTTTTTTTCATCTGATTCATTACCTTTTGGGATCAGTCACCCTAAAACTGTAAGTTAGAACAGGAAGAGCAAGTTGGTTTATAGCTTGGACTTTATTCCCAGACGATAAGGCAGTTTGCAGTATTAGCTTTAGTCTCTAAAGCATTTCTCACTGAGTTTTATTGATGTTTGTTCATATTTTATTGCCAGCCCTTCATATGTTCCCAAATATTTATAAACTTTCCCCTGGTCAAGTTCCTTTATATCACAATCCTGTCCCAGACTGATATTCTTAGTAGTGTGGCTTTCCTGCTTAAAATTTGCTTTTATCAAGACCAAATAACATTCTTAGATCATCTGAGAATGTTTTAACCACTTGCAGATGTGCTTTCAACTTATCTGTTGAAATACACAGTTTTAAGTTGTCAATAGAAAGTAGATGAGAAGTCTTTAAACAAGGTTTTCTGTTTAAACAAGGTTGTTTTCTGTTAGCCAAATCATAACCATGGGCTAATCTGTTAAGTAAACAGCTATAAATGGGTTAACGGTAATACAAAATAGTGACAAAGAACCACCCTGGAATATCCTCCTGTGAATTTTTATCCCTGGGATAATAAATTGCCCTTTGTCATGGCTTAGCTGTAAAGTGGTTTGCCACTGTTTCGCGATTGTATTGTAATTGATCAATTTTGGGTGTATCTTACACCTTTATGCATTCCTTCATCCATGAATGTGAGATGCTGTCAAATGCATTTTTTGTAATTTATCTATGCCACGTTTATATTCTTCCCCTTTTTTCAGTTCTTTATTATGGTTCTGTTTAACAACAAACGATCTTTGTTCCATATGCCTTTCTTTTGTTATCCTTTTGTTCTATTGCCATAATTAAAGTTTTTCCTAAATAGCTATAAAGTCTGTCAGCATCAGTTCCAGTACATAGTTTGTATATCATTGGAAGGCAAGTTATTGGTCTATAGTTTTTAGGATGGCTTGCAGGTTCACTTTTAAGAAGGAGTACTGTTGTTTTCTGTTGCTAACCAGGTTGGTGTCCATTCAGGATGCGTATCTAAATAATTCTTACTTAGGGCTAAATCTTTTGCAAAAGATGTTAATACTTTTAGCCAAAATGTAGGTACTACATATGGGTCCAGGGTTTTAGAATTTGGAGCTTTTTCAATTTTATTTCAAGTTCTATGGCTGTTACTTCATCCCATTTCATATCATCTACATAAGAATTATTTACTGTTTCTTTTAATTTTTCTTTCCATTAAGCATCTTTATTATGTTCCACAGGGTCTTCATAAATATATCACCAAAATGTGTCAATTTCTTTTTTTTTTTTGGTGGTGCTTCTGTTCCTTTTGCTGAGTTTCCAAGTTCTTTATAAATCTATTTTTTTTTTTTGAGGATACCGCTACTATGGAACGGATTCCCCATCCACATAAAACAAAATTCATCCCTATCCTTATTCAGGTACAACTTAGATGTATAGATGGGAAACAGAAAATGTACCTCAATACTGCCCCTTGAACTACTAATGCACAGATGCAGCTCCTAAACACTTTATCCCATAAATGGGTCCCCTCAAATTATCTATGGTATGATTTCAGATTTTTTTTTTTGTATTAATTAGTTTGTTTTTCTCCTTTGCATAAATATTACACCATATCTGATCTCTCTTTCTTTCCATGTCCATGTTTCTTTTTTATAACTTTCAAAAATATTTGGGTTTAGTTCTTTATATAGTTTTGCACTTTCTCTGCCGCTTTTTTTCAGGGTGGCTCCAAATTTCTACATCTATATTGTATTTTTCATGGATCTGTTGTATTAATGATCAGACATTTTTATTTGAAGATTTGACAGTTTTTCTTGTGAAATTGTTTTTCTTTCCTCTAGCTTCTGAATATCTTCTGTCTGAAAATTCTAGGCTTCTTGCATAATAGTAATATATCAATTCTTCTTTATCTTCAATAGGGCATTCTATCATTTTTACAGCTTTTTGGCCTGTCAGATTTCGTGGACTGCTTCTTCCTTCTACAAAAGGGGGCTATCCACTCCCTGATTCTAGCCTAATCCTACTGTAGGAATGTTTCTGTGTCTTGAGGATTCTATACTGCCATTTTCCATTTCTGGCACCAGTGTGCACATCAGGAATGGAAACTTTTTTTATCTTGGGACCTATGTACCCAACTCTATTTTTTATTTTTAATATTTTTCATTCTGTGTTATCATCTTCTTTCAGCTGTTCCCATTAGGGGTCGCCACAGAGGATCATCTGTTTCCATTTCTTCCTGTCCTCTGCATCTTGCTGTGTCACACCAACCACCTGCATGTCCTCTCTCACCACATCCATGAATCTTATCTTAGGCCTTCCTCTTTTCCTGTTACCTGGTACTTCATCCTTAGCATCTTTTTCCCAATATACTCAGCATCCCTACTCAGCACATGTCCAAACCAATGTAATCTTGCCTCTCTGGCTTTGTCTCCAAACCTTCCAACCTGGGCTGACCCTCTAATATACTTATTCCTAATCCTGTCCACCCTCGTCACACCCAGTGCAAATCTTAACATCTTAAACTCTGCCACATCCAACTCTAACTCCTGCCTTTTTGTCAATGCCACTGTCTCCAACCCATATAACATAGATGGTCTCACTACCCTCTTGTAGACCTTCCATTTCACTCTTACTGGTACTCGTCTGTCACAAATCACTCCTGACACTCTTCTCCACCCACTCAATTCTGCCTGTACTCTCTTCTTCACCTCTCTCCCACACTCACCATTATTCTGAACTGTTGATACCAAGTATTTAAACTCATCCACCTTCACCACCTCTACTCCTTGCATCCTCACCATTCCTCTATCCTCCCTCTCATTCACACACACATATTCTGTCTTAGTCCTGCTGACTTCATTCCTCTTCTCTCTAGAGCATATCTCCATCTCTCAAGGGTCTCCTCCACCTGTTCCCTACTCTCACTACAGATCACAATGTCATCTGCAAACATCATAGTCCACGGGGACTCCTGTCTGATCTCATCTGTCAACCTCTCCATCACCATTGCAAATAAGAAAGGGCTCAGAGCTGATCCTTGATGTAATCCCATCTCCACCTTAAATGCATCCATCACTCACACCGCAGACCTCACTACTGTCACACTACCCTCGGGCATATCCTGTACCACTCTTACATACTTCTCTGACACTCCCGACTTCCTCATACAATACCATAACTCCTCTCTAGGCACCCTGTCATATGCTTTCTCCAAGTCTAGAAAAACACAATGCAACTCCTTTTGACCTTCTCTGTACTTCTCCATCAACACTCTCAGAGCAAACATCGCATCTGTAGTGCTCTTTCCCAGCATGAAACCATACTGCTGATCACTAATCATCATGTCCTTTCTTAACCTAGCTTCCACTACTCTTTCCCATAACTTCAGGTGCATTTTATTTGTTCTGAAAGAAATGACAAAAGATTTCTCATGCAGTCTTGTGTCTAGATAGTAGAAGCATATGGCGCTCGCTGGTACAACTTAAGTAATTCCTAGCCCTTATTATCCCTTTTTGTCCCTTTGCATTTCTTTTCAGCAGAGACCTGGGAATAAAAGCTCAAGAAATAAAATATACTAATCTTTTTAACATTCTTTGCCACCTTCTTTGAGAATCATAGTGATGTTTTCCCATCAGTGTGTTTTGTTATTTTTCTTTACATAAAAATTTGCATCTGAATTTACTAACTCAGGTGCTTTCAGCAAATCAATTCAATGAGAATATCACAGATCTAAAGACAACTTTTGCACACCTTTAATAATTCATATTTTAAATGGTCTATATTATATCCTCGAAGGTTTAAAAATTCGACTCTTATATGATCGACATCATATGAGCGAAGTTTTAAAACTTCGATCAAATAATAAAAAAACTAAAACAAAAAACAAAAAAACTTACCTGAACACTCTGGGCAGGGGAGCTGCACCCCCCACCCCCCGCTACTTAAATGTACCAACTCCGAGATAGCACTTCATTGAAGTAAAGGGAAATATTCCCTACAGCGATCTTCACTGAAACTTGCGAGCTTTCAAAAGTTCGCTCATATGGTGTCGACCATATGAGGCTCGAACTTTTGAATGTTCGTGATTTCTAATGGAATCCTATTCTAAACAGTACCTATTTAGCTTTTAAATGGCACAAGACCTGTGTGCCATTTATAAGTAGAACAGGCCCTACACCATTTAAAGCAGAACAGTTCCTGTACCATTTATAAGCAGAAGAAGTGCAGGACCTGTGCGTAAATGTTATCGCATAGACAAATGTTTCACATGGTGGCTGATTTAATACCCTTTTTATTAAATGGTTTATTCATTAATGGGCAAGTACATCTATCTATCTGTATCTGATCTACCTTTCTAACTACCTACATACATGCCTATATCACATCTGCCGGCATGATTTGCCTTATAATGACACACAGCTGAAATGTTTGTAGCCCAGAATGAATTAGCCAATGTTATAATGTACCATAAAGGGGGAACATAATGTAAAAATAAATCAAACTATATCAGGTCAGAAAATGATGAAAATTTCAGTCTGCAGGCATAAACACTGATATAAGAAATATGGAGTCAGTGTTTAAATCTTAACAGGGGCATAGACTAGATTTCTGGACTTGTACACCAAATTTCAAAATGTAACCTCTTTTCCACCTCTACACAATGAGTGTTTATTTTGGGGAGTATAACTTTTATCACTGAAAAAATCCTGAACTGGCAGGCGTAAGCAAAAACATATTCAATCAAGAAAGCATTCTGAAAAAAAAACAGTTGTTTAATAAAATACTGAGATTGATAAAAATAAAACATTCACTTTATAAGTGAGTTTTTGGTTTAAATTCTAGCACATCATATTGAACAAAATAATTGCATTATTCTAAAAATGTCTATGTTGTGGTATACATTGCCTATGCTTGGCAACATCGATGGATCTTAAAAAGTGTTTAGCTTGGAAACACTGCAAAACTAATTGTTAGCAGGCATGTACAGAACACTGTATTTCTTTAAACTGCATAATAACTACTGCACGTAGCAAGATAAGTCTGGTAGATAAAGCATTTCAAAACCAAGCTGCAGTATCATTTCCAATATACAGTCTTACCGTGGCACTAAAATGTTTAGCAAAGCTGCTAACTTATTCACTCTGCATTTAGCGCATAGATGTGACAATGTGCTGTTTGTCAACAACAATAAATGAAGTCAATCTTTCTAGTAATCTTTTTAACATGCTCCAGGACCCATTTTTGTCACTCCTACATGGACACTAATATATTACAATTCCGAGGATTCGCAACCCTGCAGAAAAGGAAATATTTAATTTTACCAATAAAAGGAACAAATAAAATAAAAAAATAAGATCTCATGCACTGTGTAGAAATGAGAGACAGTCTACACTGGATTTTCTGATCCAGGATAGTCCAATTGGGCCATGCATGACCCCTTTTCATCTTTACACTGAAATAAGTGCCATAAGGTGTTAAAGGTCAATTTCCCAAAGAAAGGTTTCTCTTTGGGAATTATTATATTTATGCCTGGAAAATCTAGAGTACATTTATATTTGCTAAGAAAATACTGGTTGGGATCTCTTAGGAGCATTAACAAGTGGGAACAAATTCACTCTTTGGGCCAGCTGAGGCATAACTGCTATATGCATCATTCAGAATGTCATAGTTCAGTCTTTCTCTACAGATATGACTGGTGGCAAACTTCCATGATAACATTAATGGTCTGTTAGCTTGGTATGCATGGCAAACGTCAGTGATAACATTACTGGTCTGTTGGCTTGGTATGCGTGGCAAACTTCAGTGATAACATTACTGGTCTGTTGGCTTGGTATGCGTGGCAAACTTCAGTGATAACATTACTGGTCTGTTGGCTTGATATGCATGGCAAACTTCAGTGATAACATTACTGGTCTGTTGGCTTGGTATGCATGGCAAACGTCAGTGATAACATTACTGGTCTGTTGGCTTGGTATGCATGGCAAACTTCAGTGATAACATTGCTGGTCTATTGGCTTGGTATGTATGACAAACTTCAGTGATAACATTACTGGTCTGTTGGCTTGGTATGCGTGGCAAACTTCAGTGATAACATTGCTGGTCTATTGGCTTGGTATGTATGACAAACGTCAGTGATAACATTACTGGTCTGTTGGCTTGGTATGCATGGCAAACGTCAGTGATAACATTACTGGTCTGATGGCTTGGTATGCATGGCAAACTTCAGTGATAACATTACTGGTCTGTTGGCTTGGTATGTATGACAAACTTCAGTGATAACATTACTGGTCTGTTGGCTTGGTATGTGTGGCAAACTTCAGTGATAACATTACTGGTCTGTTGGCTTGGTATGCATGGCAAACGTCAGTGATAACATTACTGGTCTATTGGCTTGGTATGCATGGCAAACGTCAGTGATAACATTACTGGTCTATTGGCTTGGTATGTGTGGCAAACTTCAGTGATAACATTACTGGTCTGTTGGCTTGGTATTCGAGGCAAACTTCAGTGATAACATTGCTGGTCTGTTGGCTAGGTATGGTTGATAACAGAAAGCTGTCCAGATTAAAGAGCAGCCAGAAGCCCTGTTAGCTACACTTATAATATTAAATGGGAAGGAAAAGGTTGGATCTTTGTCATAGGAGTATAAAGTCTTGACTATTACCAGTGTGATCTGGGTTCACGTAGTGACCATGGTGCTGAAGAAGCTGGTCAGAGAAGGTGGGACTTAGTCATTAACACTGGATTTCCCTTCTGGGGAGGAGAGAGGGAGAACTGTCTGCTGATGTGGGCTGACACCCACACTTTGGATGAACTTCGATCATGTAATATAAAGGGCTTAAGGTATGCTCATTGATATGCCAGGCTCTGCTCATGCAGTAGCTTTCTCTGCATACAAACAGAATCATGCATGACACTGGGAGATGGCAGTGAAGAAGAGAAGACATAGCAGGCCATTGCTTCTGGAGTGGTGCCCCCCCCCCCCCACACACACACACACACACACACACACACACACACACCATCTACTAGGGTTATGGTTAGGCCACAAATAGGAAAATCTTTTTTTTTAATTTCTCCAAGACTTTTGGGTTTCTAATACCATTACGGGAATGGACCCCATTCCTAAGTCAAAGTATATTTAAAGTTAATGAAATCAGTATTGTTCTGATCTTTGATGTTAGCCAGAAGCGCTCTTTGCAGCACCCGCAATGTGTCCAGTAAAAACTCCCAATTCATATGGAGTTACATGTATCTGTAATATATCTAAGTACAACTGTAAATTCTTTTTTTTATAAGACCCGTTGCTCCTACTACTATTGGCCCTGCCTAGGTATCATTCTTTCACACTGCCCTTGCTTATGCCTGCAAATCCTGGTATTTTATGACTTTGTGTCTTTCTGTATGTAAGACACTTTTAGTTGCTTTGTGTAGTAATTTCAATGATCAATGCTTTTTGTCTCCTTTTCATGGACTACTATATCTTGTTTTCTCACATCTGTTTTTTGAACTGTTGTTAAAGGGTGATCCCATGTGATATAAACTTCATCATTTTCTATAATGCACTGTGGCTCATGTTTCCAGTGATTTTCAGCTACTTCAGTATTATAATGTTTGCACAATTCCTAATGCAACAGTTTTGCCACATTATTATGCCTTTCGGGATACAGTCTTTCTGTCATGAGTATATCACAAACAGCAACAAAATGTACGACTGTTTCCAATTCTGTTTCACAAAACCTGCATTTGTCTGTTTCTCTCAGATGTTCAATGGACTTTGTAAACCAACGTGTATGTAGTCTACTATCTTGGGCTGCCAATATTAACCGTTCGTCTTTTGGTTTAAATTTCCTGCATTTGATCCTGATCGACATGAGGTTGCTCCAACAGTTTTTTACACTTACAACTATATTTATGCATTTTCCACATTTGTTGCTTTCTCACCTGATCCTTCACCTTATATTATTTCTTTTCTTTTTGGCACATTCAGTTGCTGCCTAATTTTTATCTACTTCTGGTTTGATTTCCATTCTCACTTGACACCAATATGCTTTTCTTAAACTAAGCAGGGAAGTCATCTTAGCCTTATTCTCCTCATGTTTTAAAACTTAAATTACATTTGTGTCTTATGAGGTCAGAAGATATGTGTGCAGTCCTATGACTGCAGATCTATATATGTAGTCAATTTTGAGAAGGTTCATACCCTCTTCAGAATGGGGAGCATACAGTCTTGGTATGCAGTGATTTTTATAAATCATTTGATGAGCATAAAGCATCTGTCTTGTTTTCCTGTCCAACCTATCCAACACCTTTTGGGGCCAGTCAGTCACTGCAAAACTTTAAGTTAGGACAGGAAGAACAAATTGGTTTGTGGCTTGGACTTTGTTCTTAGATGTCAGCACTGTTTTCAGTATTAAAGACTTCTAAAATATTCCTTACCAAATTGTATTCACATTTCTTCATGTTTTACTGTTGATCCTTCATCAGTTCCCAAATAGGTATACACTCCATCTTGCTCACATTCTTTATGTCACATTCCTGTCCCAAACTGATATTTTCTTGGTGCTGCAGCTTTTCTGATTTAAAGGTTGCTTTTGCACATTTATCAAGACCAAATGACATTCTTATATCATCTGAAAAAGTTTTAACCACATGCTGTTATACTTTCAGTTCCTCATCTGATAAACTATACAGTTTTATATCATCAACAAAAAAGAAGATGAGAAGTCTTTATACTATGTTGTTTTCTGTGAGCCAAATTGTAGCCATGACCTAATCTGTTAAGTAGACAGCTTAATGGGTTAAGGGCAAGACAAAAGAGCAGTGGTGACAGAGAGTCACCCTGGAATATCCCCCTTTTAATTTTTATCCCGAGAATAATAATTTTTCCTTTATCGTGGCTTAACTGTAAAGTGGTTTGCCACTGTTTTATGGTCGCTGTAATGTAATTGATCAGTGTAGGGTGTATCTTGTACATTTTAATCAACTTTTTTATCCACAAATGTGGGATACTGTCAGATGCTTTTTTGTAGTCTAGCCATGACATGCTTATATTCTTCCCCTTTTTACAGTTCTCCATCATGACTGTTTAACAGCAAATTTTCCTTTGTTCCATATGATTTTCTTTTATTACCATTTTGCTAAAAATTGCCATGACTGAGTTTTCTTCTAAAAGACTATAAACTATGTTGGCATCAATTCCAGTGTATAGTTTATCAGAAGGTAAGCTATTGTTATATAGTTTTTAGGATAGCTTGCAGGTTTACTGTTAAGTAGGAGTATTGTTTTTCCTGTTGTTAACCAGACTTGTGTCTGTTCGAGGTGCACATATAAATAGGCTAAATCTCATACTTCTCAACAGTACAGATTTCTGCAGAATGTCCTGATTTTGCCCTCATATTTTTGATCCGTTTTTCATAAAATTGTGGTTTCCTGGCAAATTAGTAACAATTCATTAAATACTGAAATTAGAAAATAATGACAGACATTTGATTTTCAGACTTCATATCCTTCAGAAAAATTCATGCTCATGCAAAACCTGTTATTCTGTCAATTTATTACGTTTGTAGAGCAATATTTAAAAATTGTCCTTATTTTTGGGCCTTTATCCACTTTTATTTATGGCTTTGTCCAGATTTCCTGCTCCAAAAGGTTGAGAGGTATGCTAAATCTTCATGTACAGATGTTAATACTTTTAGCCAGAAGTTAGGTTAGGGAAAAATCACCTTATGACTGAGGCACAAGTGACTCTTGCCCATGGGGACTCAAATAAAACACAGTCATTGCAACATTCCAGATGAATGGCAGGTGCAGAGGCAAAACAGTATACAAAAAAGTTTAAGGGGAGAGAAAAGAAAAAAATGCATGTGCACAGGAAAATTTACAATGATGCTATCAATCAAAAGACTAAAAAGGTCCATCATCTTTATTTCCTCTATATCCTTAGACTTGCCTCCTCCCTACTCTGTGGCATTCAATCTGTCTGTCTGTTCCAGCCATCCATGAATCCTAGTCTGTGACTTACACTGCACCATTTTCCCAACAGTCTGTATCTCAAAAAAGGTCAGTTGAAGAATTTACTAAATAATTCTAGCGCTATTGGTAGTCAGCTTTTGCATACAGCACGTCTTTGTATCCTGCTTTATGATATTGTATAAAGCAAATATGGTCATTAAGCTCTGTAAATAAACCTCCTGTAAATTTCACTTGCCATCTATATTTACAAAGTTCTGCCATGTTCATTTGCATCTTCTTCTTTAAAACTTACAGCTGCTGTTTATGAAACATGAAAATTAAAACTATGGCATATAAATTTACTCAACATGCCTGTAAAAATGACATTCTTCTTTACTATGTCATTTAAAGCCTTCAAGTAGTTCTCCCTACAAATGTTACTAAATACACTAAATTAGAAGTTTTGTAATTAACATAATTTGATGTTAAACTTCATTTTAAAAACGCTATATGTTGGATATATAATATTACTACTAAAGACATGTAAGAACATAAATTGCAGTTCCTATATTTAATAGTACCAGACTTCTTACCATTTCATATGCAATTATAAATAAAGTCAATTGCTTTTGTTTTTTCATGAATAAAATATTGATTGAATTTCACAATGCTTCAGTTTATGAGTCAAACAAAAGTTCCATTCATTTATAATTAGAGGCATTTCATTTCATACACTGTATAAATTAACACTAACTATACAACTGCTCTTAATTAACTGTACAGTCAAATCAAACCCATGCAAAATAAGATCTTCCCACAAGATTAAAAAAATAAATAAATAACAATGAAGTTATGTTGATGATTAACAGTGTATATATGCAACTTACTGAAACAAGAGATAGCACTTGGCTTCAGCAGAAAGCAGATCCCAGGAACAGATCAAAATCCTAACATTTCAGGAATTTAGACAGAATGCAAGAATTGCAGGGAATACAACCAATTCAATTGCAATAAGAAATAAATAAAAACATTACTTATGCTCACCTAAACAATTTTATAACAGTTTTAAAAACTTTTCCAGACTCCTAGAACCCTTGAGCAACAAACAAAACCACTCAGTGTTCAACTCTTGAATGACATGAAATCCTTAATTTCCATATCCCAGAACCTTCTGGTACATGCTATACCCAATCTAATTTACCTACAGGTGCCACAGTACACAAATGTCTGTATTCCATCTACCTGAATTTGAATGACCTCTCTTCAACTTCCAATTTATCTTATCAAAACAAATGTGAGAGGCATTAAAACTACAAACTACAAACCCAGAAATGTTCTAAATCCTCAGTCTTGTACCACAGTTTCCTTAGAATGGTTCCGCACTGTATATCCAAACCACTGAACCTCACCTATACACTAATTCTTACCTCAGGTATAATCCCATATACCTACAAACATACAACTATTTTTATCTCCAAAATTAAAAATTCCCAAAATGCATCAGATTATAGAGCTACAGTCAAATGTCATCCACAACCCAAAATTATCGACAGGTTTCTTTGCAGTCAATGAATGGAGAACATATCAAATTACTCTAGATAAACAGATGATTCAGGAAGGAGTACAGTACTCACACTGCTATATACACTGTGCCCAATTATATCTCTGAAACCACAGAAAGGAGGAAACTTATAGGGACACTATCTATAGATCTAAAATGAGCATTTAAATTGATGCGCCATTTGATCTCATTTAAGGTTTTAAATAATTTTATCAGTGACAGAGTATTAAGATGATTCTCAGCTTATTTTACAAATAGAATATTTTTGCTTTGTTACCTGCACTTGTTTTGCACTGAAACATTGCTTAGTTAGCATAGACTAGATCCAGACTGTTTTTCATGCACTTGAACTCAAATCCAGCCATCTTACATTAAGAAGGGCTCCACTGCACCCTTGTGGCAGAAGAGTGTAAAAATAACATTGTCTGAGCTGGGGATTGCTGGAGGAAGGATCACTGTGCAATTTTCTATTGGCAGACTATGTTTGTGTGGCTTTTGGCTCACTTAATCAGAGCTGCTCTGAGTTCCACGTCCTTTGCCAGAGGTCTAGTGTTTATGCTTGAATCCAAGCCATGCACAACTAACAGCAAGAAATTAAACTTATTTTGAGTTTGATCTGCACTTTTTCTATCTGAATTCTACTGTTTACTGCATTAAATTATGCCTTTTAGACTGTTTTTACTGATTCTGCCTGCTTATTACCTGCATTTGTTTTGCACTGAAATATTGTTTATTTAGCAAAGACTCAACCCAGACTTCCTGAATCTAGTCCATTTTTCATATACTTGATCTCAAATTCAGCCATCTTAACATTAAGAATGACTCCCCTGTACCTTTGTGGCAGAAGAATGTGGATATACCCTCATCTGATCTGGGGATTGCTGGAGGAAGGATCATTGTGTGATTTCCTACTGCAGACTAGCTTAAAACTGTTTAATTTTGCCTGCTCATACCATGCAAAATGGGGGCTAGAAAATATTTTTTCCCTAGATACCAGTCAGTGAAATCCTCCCAGGTTCCCTGCTACTCTGCGGGCAATGCAGCTGCACATTTCTGCATTACAGGCAACTCAGCCAACCACTGAACAGCTTCACCCTACTTTTCACCACTGATCTTCTATATAATAAGTCCCCTTGTTAATCCTAGCAATAGCTGATCTAATTTGCCCTCTCAAAAATTAGTATTTAAGAATTACCTGCTATTATGGACAGTCAGTTTCCCAACATTTCTCCAGCCAGCCTGATTGACATGGGCATACTGAGACAATGTAGCAATTGCCTCATTTATACTGACAACCACTTGCTCCTAAAGCAAACAAATACAGTATGTGAGAGATATAATTATACCATGAAACTAGAATCAGTTCTCTCATGTAACAATAAACAAGACATCAGAGAGATTGTTAGCACACACACCTCTCCACTCACACAAGATAAGATCAAGACACATAAATCCACATATGCAGAGTTATTCACTAAGACCCTGCCAAAAGACCACAGAACTCCCAAGCGCAAACAACCTATGCATACTGGTATATGAACAGATTCTAATCACTACATATAACAACACACATATCGGTGACTCAGCAATTAAGCTCCTGAGGCAAAACACCTCAAATCCTAATGTCCTAGACAAAGGTGACTCAATAGTGAGTCCCTATGTCACCCTCACCAGGTTGGACAAGAAGAAGGTCACTCAACAACAATTACCGTTATGACTCTGTCATAGTACATGTTGGAGTGAATGACTCCAGATGTACCTCTCTAGACTATATGAAGAGAGACATGACTGAACTCTCAGATTATGTGTCCCAGGCAGGTATGTCCCTAGCACTAAGCAGCACTCTGCCTTCACCTAGGATGATGCCACAGTATAGACAAAAACTGACTGATTTCAGTAATTGGTTTAGCTTCTGGTGTCACTCCAGGGGATCCAGTATCTGATGGCCTGAGAAGACATGATAAACAGACCACTCTGTTTTGCCAGAGATGGCCTTAACCTGTCTTCTCAAGGCTTTTGGATGCTGGCAAAGACACCTGCATCCCCCATAGTGCCTTTATAGACAATGTCAAAACAACAAAACTTCCAATGTAAAGAAGTCCACTAGAGACAAACTCAAGGTCATGCTGCTTAACGCTAGGAGCCGAAACAGTAAGCTGCACTCCCTGGAGGCACTCCTCACTTTGGAAGGTGCTGACATCTGTGAAGTCACTGAGACTTGGTTCATGGCCACAGAAAGCACCCTTGCTGTAAACAGCTACATTGCCTTTCCCATGCTCAGACCTCAAAGCAAGCATGAAAAAAACAAAGGTGGAAGTGTATCCATCTTCATTAAATCCAAATACACCTTGAGAATGGTAAAACTCTCTTTAGCTACTCCAGGTCCAAATAACTCTAGGCAAAATACCCTACCACATCATCACTAGCTACAGGTCCCTCGCCATGAATCAGGAGAAGCACACCACCTACCTAGACTTGATAGAGTCACTCAGTATACAGCTGGACACCTTGGTCATGGGATATTTCAACTATCTTTCCATTGATTGGATGAGTTACATGAGCACAAAAAGATTGCTTTGAGGTTTCTGGATTTTGTTAATTCAAATGCCCTGGAACAGTTCATCTACACCCCAACCAGGGGCTCAAATGTCCTAGACCTTGTACTCACCAACATGGGAGGGGGGAGGCACTGCACTACCCCCTGTGTATTGCTCTCCCTGGTAAGGTCAGACCATAAATCAGTCTCATTTGAAGTAAGGATCAGACCTGGCACCCCCACAGGTTAAAAAAAAAACTGAAGAATTTCTCCAAAGGAAACTACATCCTACTAAGCAATGATATAAAAAGTTTCTAAGCACCTGCTAATACAGCCAACAATGACTCCCATGCAGAAGAGTAGACAAATGCCCTATATAGCCACTTAAACAAATGTATTGACATAGTTGTACCTGACATGACTAAAACCAGGTCCTCTTGAAAAAACAAGCCACCCTGGTAGACTGTAAGCATAAATAAGATATATAATAAAAGAAAGAAACTGATATCTAAGAACAATAGGCAACTTACTCAACTGAGCAAGAATACCCACCACAGCTTGAGCAAGCAAATCAGATAAATTGTAAACTCCTCTAAGGATAGTTATAAGACTAAATTAGCATCCCTGGCTAAAGACAACCATAAGGCATTCTTTAGCTACATCCGAAACCTAAAAGGGAATGCCCAGCTGTGTGCTGAATGTATAGTGGATGGTACCACTCATACTGAACCTTAGGAAACTGACAACCTGCTAGCTGTCAGATTTGGCAAGAACTTCACCCTCCCTGCTCCCACCAGTCATACCTCAAAGCATTCCAGACATCAGTCCTCTACTGAGTATCTCCAAAGAACAGATCATACAGGAGCTCTCCAAGGCCAATAAATGTGGCCACTATGGGACCAGATAACATCCCATGTTGCTCAATAAACAATCTAAAACAAGACCAGTGCAACCATTTGACACTCTCTTTAACCATAACCTGAGCACTGGCTTTGTTCCTGCAGAGTGGAGAACAGCAGCACTAATCCCCTTGCACAAAGAGAGTCCAGACCCAGGAAACTATCGACTCATAATCCTAACCAGCTTTATCTGCAAGACCATGGAAAGACTCATCATGGACCTTATCAACAAGGACACAGGTGACCTTCGAACTCTTAACTTGACCCAGTTTGGTTTCATCGAGGGTACACCTTACTTATTAAACCTGGTGTACTTCTTTGAGAAAGGCACCAAAGCCCTGGATGAGGGAAAAGCAGTGCATACATACCACCTATCTTTATTTAGCCAAGGCTTTTGACACAATCCCCACTTAGAGATCATTGAGAAACTCTCCCAGCTGGGGATTAACCCATATGTCACTAGATGGGTAGCCAAATGGCTCATCAACAGAACGCACACTGTAAAAGTTGGGGAGGCCACCTCCGCCAGTAGACCAGTTACCAGTGGGATACCATAAGGATCTATGCTGGACCTTCTACTGTTTGG
The DNA here is from genome assembly GCF_019279795.1 of Protopterus annectens. Lineage (NCBI taxonomy): Eukaryota > Metazoa > Chordata > Ceratodontiformes > Protopteridae > Protopterus > Protopterus annectens. Next base: position 606,551,340 of record NC_056751.1, on the reverse strand, counting down.
AATCTATTTCTCTGCGGTCCAGGTGAAAATAGATGGACTGTGGCTTTCCAAATTTGCAGATTATTGCAAACTGGGCACAATTATTGAGGCCCCTCCAAAGATGCAAACATATTACAGAAGGGGCTAGTGCAGGCAAATGATTGGTGCCAAGTTCATGGACTAAAACTAAATGCAAAAAAATTCTTCATTATCTCCTCTAGCAAAGAGGTAGCCCCTGCTAATTGTAATATAGATAGTACCCCTCTAAACTCAAACTCAGTGGTGCAAGACTTGAGAACACAGGTTGATAGCAAACTAAACTTCAGTCATGATGTGTCCATAGTGGTAAGGAAAGCCCTCTACATTGTGCATCTCATAAATAAGGGCATCACATCCAAGTTGAAGGAGGTTATAAGTCCACTGTACTCAACCCTTATCAGACCACTTATTGAGTACAATGCTCCCTTCTGTATGTACCTCACCAGACACTTGTAGTAGCTGGAGAGACCACAGAGGTTTTTAACCAAGAGAATCCAGGCCTCCAAAATGTGACTTACATAAAAAAAATGAAAGCCCTGTCATGATACTCTGTATCATACAGGCTGCTGAGAGGCAACCTATGCCTGCCCTACACAGCAGTCTCTGACTCGGCTTTAATGGAAATGCTGCATATCCGCAAATCAAATGGGACAAGAGTCACTCGCTCCAAGAATCTCAACCTAGCCTGTGACACTAACAAAAGATGTTGGAGAGACAGATATATCTCCAGAGATTGCCCCTCCTCTGGAATAAGCTCCCACTTCACATGAAGCAGAGCTCCTCAATGACCCTATTTAAGTGCAACTTTGACAATTGGATGGGTGACTATAAATTCACCCTGAGGGTGGCACCTATGTTCCTTATAAACAGGGGTAGTTGATCCTGGTGATAGATTCGCTCTGCTAACAATGACCATTTAACTATGGTCAATTAGGGTACATGGGTGTTTTACACAGGTAGGCTTGTAAAGACCCTCAGATCATTAGCCTAGTAACCTCATATGAATTTATGAATATATAGGTTCATAGGTTCATAGATTAGTACTAGGCTAACTGCCCTTGTGAGCCATTTTAAGCCTAGCCAATTATCCCTTGTGAGACTCAAACACGGTACCTTGTGTTTGTAAGGCAAACACCTTAACCATTAGGCCACCCTCCCTCACATATATGTCAACAGTGCTTCAGAAAACAGAATATTCTCATCTGGTATCCGTCAAGATTCTATCAGAAGGCCTTTACTTTTCTTACTTTTCATAAACAGTCTACCTATCTTATTTTCCGGTTCTACACGGTCTGCTTTATACAGATGACATTAAGGCCCTTATTTCAGATAATTCATTATCCATACCACAAGAGAATCAGCAAAATGAATTCAAAAACATATGAAACTTTAAGTGTCACCTGACCTAACTGCATTAATTTCTAAGTTATACAATAACTCCTGTGCTTATGTTAAAATAGGTTATTTTCTTTCTAATTCCTTTAACTTACAAATAGGAACAAAGCAAGGCTCTCCATTATCACCTTTACATTTTGCATTAGCTATAGAACCCTTTGCTAATAGTATTAGATTCAATAAGAACATTGACGGTATCAAAATAAAAGAAGATTTTTGAACTAAAGATTCAACTCTTCGCTGATGACAGGTTTTACTAGCAATGGGAAATACAGAAGATTCATTAAAACATATAATTAGTTCTGTGAATCAGTTTGAAGAAATCTCAAACTTAACATTTAATCATAATAAAACAAGTACATTATTAATTAATAAAAAAATTTAAAAAATCATACAAAAATATTCTAACTTCAACTTGAAGAGCAATCAAATGAAATACCTTGGCATAATAATTATGTCTAACAATAAAGACATGATACAAACAAACTTTCAACAGGTTGTTGATAAAATTTTAAGTTTAGTCACAAATTGGAACAAATTAATGCTTATTAAGATGGTAATTCTCCCTAAAATATTGTTTGTCTTACAACCTTTAGTACTATCTCCACAAAAAAATGATGAAAAAAGATAAATAATATTCTACTTTTTTGGCATCCTAATTAACCAAGAGTTTCCTTTGATTGGCACAGAAAATGTTGGGATAATGGTGGAATAGGATTCCCTGATATTCAAATGGATGCTACTTCAACAACTATAAAAGTTACAGCATTGTGGATAAATTCATCTTATGATTCAAAATGGAAACAAATACTTCAAGAAATATTATTATTAAATAATAAACATATCACAACCAGTCACAAACAAATAGTAAGTAATAGTTTTATCTTGTTATTAAAAGATTTTGCTTAAATGGTATTACACCCTCCTCTCAAATTTCCTATGTAAATAACATAATTTCCTCTTTCTAAAAGTTTACATATTCTAACCATTGTATTAAAGACTTAATATTTTCCATGTTTCCAATTGCATATACATATGACTTAAAAACTCATAACTTCAACAAAATGCTAGCACTGAAACAACAAAGTAAGTTCATTTATTGGCATCAATTCTTAAATGGTACTGATATATATACTATTGAACATTTAAGGTCCAAATGCAATCAAGATTCTAAGAACAGGTTAATTTTATAAATATTTAGAGACTTTGTGAACACAGAGGTAAATAAGATGTTTAACTTAGATAAGAAATCTTTCCCTAGACTATTGCAAATCTTAATAAATATCAATAACAATGCAATGAAAAATAAATAATCTTTGTCAGAAATTTATAACATTTTTAAGTTAGATTTCACATATTTAGACAATTCTTTTTGGAACTATTCCTCAAAAATTAATAATGGAGACTTCTATTTAAAATACAAGAAATTAATATTAAAATCTACAGATCAAACTACATTTTCATTATATTGGAAAATTTTCGCCTGGAAATTTTTATGCAGAGCTTTTGTCACTGCTAACAAAATTACAATTATGTACAAATCAAATAAAATTGAATGCCAGTGATGTGATCCTGAAATAATAGCTGATTGGACACATATGGTATATGAATAAGTCATCTCCCCTTTTTGAAAAGAAATTAATACATTTATTCAAGCTCTATGGTCAGATAGATATAATATTTTTACATTTTTAGTTTTATTTAATGCTCCAATTACTGAGATAATGCCAAAAATCCAAAGGCCTCATCTTTGGTCTATTCTTGCTATAGCCAGAAAAGTAATTACTACAAATTGGAAAAGTAAAGGTACTTCATATAGTGTTGAATTTATTAGTATGGTAAACAGTGTTTGCAGTAGCGAATTGCATATTATAAAGATGAGAAATTCTAATATTATACATTCATATAAATCTTGGCTTAGACTTAAAGACTTGCTTACAAAATATTAATTGTTGTTGATGTATACCTTTGCTGTAATGATTAGCTGTGGACCTATGCAAATAGTTATTTGTTTATTTTATAACTGATTTGTTTATTGTTTTAAAACCAAATTTAAAAAAAAATTAAAAAAATATGAAACTGGCTTCTTATGATGAATCAAGTCATGAACTGCAATAAAAAAATCACAACACTATTTTGAACACATCACGGGCTTAAAAATAAACAATCTGCACTACTGACTCACAGGGAAAACTCTTTCTAAATGTAATGGAACAAAGATATGTAGGCATTGTCTTTGATCAACAACTTAACTTTTCTGCACATGAAGAATAAAATGCAACAGGTTCTAAACTAAATTGTGATTGCTTGTAAATATTCTAATCTACTCCCTTAGGAAAACTACAACAGTTCATACCAGTATTTAGCTTAAAGTCTGTACAAACACACCCAAGTGCTACAAGTCACAACAAACATAATTTCTCACTTTATTTCCTTAGCCAACCCTCATGAATATCACTGTACCATATAAAATAAAGCAAAACGACTTCCTATAATAGCGAGAGCTACATTCCTATTGAACTGCATAATGTTCAAACTTTAAAACCTTTCTGTCCATATTTAACATCAAACCTCAAACACAGTGACACCAGCTATTCCCTTTAGTGGAATTCAGACAGTGTCAGTACTTTAATACAGCCTTATTGTATTAAGATCATAGGAGGGGAAGCATCTTTTAAATTAGCCCCATCAGCTTGAAACTTATTTCTAGAAAATATCAGAAAACTCAAAACATTTCATAATATTCAAAAAAAAAAATCTGTTGTGACATCTTACAAATGAATACAAATTTTCCTGTTTTGACACAGGATAACAGAACAACTCAATGCAGCACTTATACAATAAAACAAAATCAAACAAATTCCACTGCAGCAGGGTATAAGAAATACATTTCAAATGCTAATATTGTATTACATTGAATAACAAAGACGTAAATGTATATCATAAAAAGCTCACTAAGTCAAATATTCAGGGTGTTTAGTTTTGTATTCACTTATGCTCAACGGTTTTACACTGAACATTACTAAATTCAAATCACAAACTTACATTTGATCAATTCATTGTCATGCTAATTATAACATTTATTCTGACTGAGAACAGACTGATTTTTTTTTTTTTTTTAATTTTCCAAACAATAGATTAAGTAGCACTGCAACATCTTACTGTGATATGCCACACATTTTGTCTACTGTTGCTTACTGTACTTATGTCTATTGCATTTACTTGTATGTGTCATGCTATAATTCATAATGATGTTTTAATGGTTCAGTCTATGACTGAAGTGTCTTCTTTGCAGTCTGCATGTTCTGCCTGTGTCTGATGGGTTTTCTCCATGTATTCTGGTTTCTTACCACCTCCCAAAGTCATACAATAGGTGGATTGCCACATCTAAATTGTCATTAGAAGTACACATTATGTGTGTGTGTGTGTGTGTGTGTGTGTGTGTGTGTGTGTGTGTGTGTGTGTGTGTGTGTGTGTGTGTGTGTGTGTGTGTGTGTGTGTGTGTGTGTGTGTGTGTGTGTCTGTGTCTAAAATGGATAAAGGGTAAAATACTCTGTTCACTTCTTGCCTATTAGACTCCTTGGATGGTGGGAGCTGTTCACAGGGTCACTATAGGAGTTTGAATAGACTCAAAAGCTGCATGGATGAAACAACCCTAATTATTAGGGTTATGTACATTAATAAATAAGGTTGGACTTCAATTATATCAAGTAACAGTATGGATTAAGAACTTACTTCTTTTTCCCACTGTTGTATGACCTTGGAGATGCATATATAGAGCTGAGATGATGTAGGTCACAACTGCCCATGTGGGGGTGGACAGGGGATTTTCCTCCCTGCAAAAAGCAGAACTGGCCTTAGGTCAAGTGGTGCCCTAGACAAAAGGGCTCCACAATGCCCCCCCACACCACCTGGTGCCCCCATTCTTGTCTATTTATACCATCCAATTTACTGGAAAAGCGTCCCTAGGCAGCCATCCAGTTGGCCTATGCCTAAGGCCAGCTATGGAAAAGCACTGTTTTGGAATATTTTATTTATATTCTGTGATGTGTGGTTTAATGATTTTAGTCACTGGAATTTCCTCTGATGTAAGTGCCATCAAATCATCATGAAATCATATACATATATTCACACACTCATGTGTTTGTGTGTCTGTGTGTAAGCTGAAGTGGTGTGGAAGCCAGTTCTATGTCAGGGAATTCACAGGGCTTCGTCTCCTGCAAAATGTTCTCCCTGCTTTCTATGTAATTACAGGAAGTTTAAAATGTGCAGTATTTAATTCAAGTGTTTGATTTGGAATTAATAAAAAATGGATTAGCAGAGCAGAAATTCCCTGAGTAAATTAAGTTCTATCATCAATGTTTGTGCTCCTTTGATGAGGTTTATTAAGCTGCTAGAGAGGGGAGGATATATTGTTGAGGGCAATGATACAAAAAGTAAAATCTGTACACAACTTAAATATTAAAATATAAAATTATAATATCTTAATCCACTGAGAAACTCAGCAATTGTCATTGTACAAACCCTCAATGATTTTATAAAATACTAATGAAGTACTCATCAGTCTCTTCTGTTACTGTTGTATCTTACACATTCCCACTTGTGATATTCCTTCTGCCATCCCTCCTAGTTTAGTTTAATGAAATTACTAATTTTAATAGATTTTTTTCCATTTCCAGTTTCAGATTCTGCAAACAATAATTGGTGTAAGGTCTCTGACCCTCACCTATCCTTCTGTAAATACTTTGATTGCAAATCCCTGATAAACTTAAACACCTCTTAGTTCAAATGTTAAATGAATTTTCAGACTTTGTATCCTCTTGGCCTTCTCAGACAAGATAGTGGCAGTATTTCTGAGGAAATCACTATGTTTCTGAATTTCTTGAAAAGCTCTATCAGCTCCACTGGTCTCTGCTTCAGTATGCATACAACATCTGGCTAAGCCTGTTTTGAAAGTTATTCTAAACTTTTTAACTTTCCTAATGGATTTATTCACTGTATCGCTAAGTTTAGATGTAGAGTCTGAAAAGAAGCAAAGAATTCTAATTCCCAGTGTGAAGAACAGTCTGGCACTAATAGGACTTGAATCCTACAACTGCCACAAATATATGATGTCAGTAGTTGCTTTAGTGACATGAGGCAACCTGGGTTTGATTACCATCTTGGACAACTGATTGAGCATCAGGGAGGGATGGGCATGCCCATCCGGGGGGGGGGGGGGTTGGTATGTGGGCATCTCTTGACAACGATTCATAGAGGAGGCTAGGGATGTTGCAAGAGGAGGTGCGGACAAAATGGCTAGTAGTGAACCTGGCTGCGCTGCTGAGGTTGCAGGGAGATATGCTGCATGCCTATATTGCACACCTACCCTGGACCACTCCACAAGCCACAAAAGGTGGGGGGGAACAGAGACCAAGTAAAACCTCCATGGACAGAAGCTAAGACGTGTCAAGCCTTACTGCCTTCAGTCTGTGACTGGCCCATGCAATTATCAGACTAAGTCCAAGGGAGTATGAAGTGGCTGGAAGACCTGGTGTGGACTGGGTATGAGAACTGGGTTGGTAACAATAATGTGTAGGAAGGGAGAAAAAATATGCTATAGCAGTGCTAACATCAGACAGGTTTGAATCCCTCCACTGCCAAACAAATGTTTCACTGGATATGTGAAAGGCAAAGGCTACAGTTCTTGGATCTGTGTCACTGCCCCAAATAGGTCTGAAGGCCGTGAGAGGATTATGTCTCAAGTCACACAACTGGTGTCCGACAAAAGAAAGTTTTAAAGAAGTGCTCACTGATCTGATTCAATAACAAGTTCAGCAAATGCAACCTGGCCTCAACAGCCTAGAGGGTATATACACTGCTCTCCTGGGTATGGGCTTTTAACTTTCACACCAAGACAAGGATGGCACACTGACCACTAAAGTTCTGAGTCTTTGGTCTATCACCCCAGGCTCCTTTTTCACAACTATCTGTGTGCCGCATTGTCTTCCATGCCCTTTACCCATGTTAACTACCTTTCATACAAATTATCTTCAGACACATGCACATGCACACACACACACACACACACACACACACACACACACACACACACACACATGCACATGTATTGACAGTTTGCATAACTAACTACTTATTTTCACGGTTCTGGGCTCAGGGGTCCTTTGATTCAGTTTTTATGACCTTCTTGTAATTGCAAGCAAGCAATGAAACAGTTCCTGTGAAAGCATATATTCCTTATACAATTAATGCATATTAAAGTTACAACTTTCAAACATATTTTACTTCCACATTAAATAAAAAAAAATACAATGCTCCTATTACTGCTAGGACATCTTATGAATACAATTTCACAGTGCAGTTTTCTTCTACATATTTTATAACGCTTAAATATAGCTTACAAATGTGTTACAGTCTGAATTAAAAATATATCAAAAAAGTACAGAAATCCTGGTTTTAGGTAAGTTTCTTTCTATCCTGGCATCACATTAGCATCACTGTACCTTAAAATATCACTTGTGCATACATATGAAACCTGAATGTATTCTTTATTTTTTTTAATAATGTGTGCTTGTGAGGCCTCACTACCAGATGGGAAACTCTTTTTTGAGATACCAGTGATCAAGGTTTGACAAGTGGCCAGACTGCCAAAGAGAGAGCTAACAGGCTAGACCAGTGATTTTCAACCTTTTCACTCATGGCACACATAAACCTATTACAAAAATCTTGCGGCACACCTAAAAATATATTAATTTTTTTGGTGAAGTGACAAAAAATAGGTTTAATTTTGATTGATTTAAGAAGTCTTTTCCTCTTGTTTTATTTGCCTTTAATAATTAATGAGATATCTGAGCTTGACGTTCTGTTTTGTGTGAGGTCGAATTTTGGACAGGCATACTCTTAAGTTGCCTTCCAGGGTTTCCAACCGTGATCTATTCTTGTTCTTTTTGCAAATTGAGCTTTTCCACAAATGTGACATGGAGAAAGGAATGTGTTTGTTAGCTCAAACATTTCTATTGCATTCGCTCTTCTGATTCTTTCTTCCCAAAGCATTCGTTTTTCAAATTCTTTTTCTTTTTCACGCTCTCCTTGTATACTTTTATTAAGTGTGTTCAAAGATTGAAATAATTCAGCAAGAAATGCAACCTTATTGCACCACAGCTCATCACTGACAGAAAATGTACTAATTGAGACTGTTGGGTTATCAGACAAGTTACAACTTCCTCCTTTAGTTCATAAAATCTTGATAGAACTCGACCACGAGATAACCACCTAACTTCTGTATGCAGTAGCAACTGCATGTGAGAAGCTTCCATTGAGGGACATAGTGCTGCAATTAATCTTGAATTTAATGGCCTGCTTTTTATATAATAATTGACAATTGTGACAGTCTTGTCTAGTACTGTTTTTAGCTCAGCTACCAATGATTTTGACATTAGTACTTCTCTGAGCAAGAAAGGAAGAGTAAAAATAATTCTAGGATTCTTTCTTTGAGCCAGTGTAATAAATCCTTTTTTACTTCCTGACACAGAGCGGGCACTATCCGTACAAATACTGATGCAGGATCCCAAGACAAGCTATGTTATGACAACTGAAGTAATTAACAACATGAAAAATATCTTGGCCCCTCATTATTTCTGGGAGTGGTTGACAAAATAAAACTATTCTATAATCTCTTCTTTATAAATAAATCTACCGAATGCTAGAAGCTGAGCTTTGCCAGTCACATCAGTTAATTCTTCCAACTGAATAGCAAACATAACTACTTCTTTAAATGTGAGATATCATTTGCAGCTCAACATCTTGGGACAAATCCTGAATACGTCGACAAATGATGTTATCTGACATTGCAATGTTTAAAACCGCCTTTTCGTGTTCTTCACCAAACATGATATTTACAATTTTAAGGCATGCTGGTAAAATTACAGATTCTGCAATTGTGTGAAATTTCATTTGTTTAGCAACAATTTCTGCAATTGTGCAACTTGCTTCTTAGGCTTTTTCTGATACCATTACACATTTAGTCCATCTTTTTGCTTGATTAGTGTTATCCAGTACAAGTCTTTTAAAATATTCCACTGCCTTTTTGCACAAGTGAGACTGTTTAGTTTGCAAATGTCTTTTTAATTTACTTGGAACCATAGCTTCATTTGGTCATTTTTTGCCACAAATTACACATGTGGGACATGGTGGATTGTCTTCACTGGATATAAAACCAAATGACAAATAATCTTCATCGTAATGGCTAACAATAGTTTTTAATGTAGCTTTAAAAGAACCAGCACCAAGTAAGGTACTAGACAAGGTATCAGCTGCTGATGTGCTGGGGCTGGGCAAAGCAACACTCAACGTAGTAACATCACTGTCGTCACTGTCTTCTAATTTTCATTTTTTTATTATAAGCTTGTCCATCTTAAATTGAATGCTATTGAATAAAAATAAAACAAATAAAAATACCTGAATTTAAAAAATAATAAAAAAACTCTTACCAGTCAAAACTAAACTGTTGAAATAAAATGAATCGTACACAATTTCAACCATTTCATCATCCGTACATTTCTATGCGTACAAACCCAAAACTTGCAATGCACAGTAAATTTCGTCCCTGATAATGCTATGTTTTGTAAAGCTTTAAACTTGTATAAAACTAAAATCTCCACATTTTGCCTCTTATTTTTGGTCCATTCCTCATAAAACGTGTGGTTTTCTGTCAAATCATCGAGGATTGAAGTCACTAAATGCTGCTAAATAATGACAGACATTTCAGTTTCAGACTTCATATCCTTCAGAAAACATACTAACGTAAAATTTGTCATTCCAGCAATTTTCTAAATTTACAGGAACAATATTTAATGTCTGTCCCTATGTTTTGGAATTTTGTCCCCCCCATTATTAATATACTTTTGCCCAGACTTCTTGCTGTAAGTCAGCACTTGCAAGACTGCAGCCACTGCCCTATGTTGCAGGTGCCCCCATCTCACAAAGGCACACCTGAAAAGAGCAAAACACTTTTTTCAGGACGGTATTATCACTTCAGATTTTCTGTAGTTGATTTTTATCCTATCTCACATTCAACAGCAAATCACTTGAATGTTTATTTGAAGTCACTGTTGGACAAGACCGAAAATACAACATGATATCCAAGCAGATATATGCATTGTAGTAGTCCTCATAGTGGACACCCTTGCAAAGAATCTATGAAAATCAGAAATAAGTGGTGACAAGACGCATTCCTGGTGGAATCTAATACATGTCTTTTTAAATGAACTGGGCTTAATGTACAAGATATGAACACAAATGGTGCAGAAAGTTGTGGGTTCTGCTCTCCTGATATGCAGATGGATTGCTGATACTGTCCTGCACTTAAAGGGGAAACAGTTAAATATCAATCTCAGCATTTCAAGATTTTGATTCACTACAATCATAGTTCAAAATATCTTCTCAAGTTATTCATTAACAACCCTATGATATTTAATGACAGCATGTAAACCATCTCTAGCAAATAAACCCCTCATGTTCTGCCTTAGATGCAACATGACTATTTCCTTCATTTCTGTCACCACACAATGTGCCATTTCATACTAAACATTTAAAAAAGTAAGCTATCTGTACAAAAAAAGTAGCCACCTTACCAGTTTAATGTTATGGCTAACAACTATTGGCATAGATGTGTGATAGAATGTGTGAATCATTGAGAGATTCTACAGTCTCAGAGCTTGTTAAAATAATACACTAGTACTAGTTACTTTAATAGAATCAATGAAGGGAAATCAGAATTGTGTATGTTGCCTAGAAATATACTCTTTTGCTTGTTACAGTATAAATATGCAGCAACCTGTTCAATCTAGTCATAAAATTAAGCAAACATAACCAATGGAAATATTATGCCAAATTTATAGAAATTCATTCACCACTTACTTCACTGGCCATCACAAACAGCTTTGCCATTTCTCTGACTTTTCTTACTGTAGTAGACACACACAAGCGTGTCAAACATAAGCAAACAAAGTCAGAGAAAAAGTAGGTGCAAGTTTATTGTTTTGCTGGACAAACAACAATTTGTTCAGGACACAAGTAGCAAAATCATTTTAATCCTTACTCACCAACAAATAAACCAATAAACAAGCAAGCAATCAAATAAATAAAAAATAAGTAACAGATACACAACAACTTGGACACAAACATTGTATTTGTTTGTAATGCCTATGCATGTGTAACTGTAATGTTATTTTTACTAAGGGCAATATTTTTAAGAGGGAAGATTGTAGATCAGTGTGTGTGTAAGAAGCTATCCAAGAGTTTGCAGAAGTGTATAAATACTGAGCATGTGCAAGTCTGACTGCCATTTTGTAGTAACCTGTTGAGATATAAACATGTATGTATGTAAGGTCTGTCTGTTATCCATCCTGATGTGTTTCTATGTATAAAGCATCTCAATTCTAAATGGAACACCCACCCTGCTTATCATTTATGTTAGAGAGGGACGAGCGACTGGCAGAATGCTGCAACTCCTCACATGGCAATACCAATATAACAGTGCTTCCTTTACACTTTTCAGTATGCCTATACATTAGCAAGTCCAACATCAGTTGTAATATTTTCTGTTTCTAAACATAAGATAAAATTGTCCAGTAATAGTACTGGCTTCATGTGTTGACTGTTAAACTGAACAATGAATACAGCATTGCTCAATAACACCAGAAATGCCTCCAACCTAATTATTATGTACTGCAGCCATTTTTATTTAACTGCAAAACACAACCACACAAGCTTTAACTACTCTCTTTTTAACAAATAAGTAGGAAATCGGTCATACTCACAAGATTTAAGTAGAATAATTAACAATTCTTCATTTAAAGAAATACTTAAATTTACGAAATACATATATGAAATCATATATAATGACTTTGACATGGGAAACAGCATTTCAAATTTTTACAAAATATTGACAAACTATAAAACAACACCCAAAACCTCATATTGGAAATACATAACAAAAGGACACTCAATACAGTTAACTGAAGACATTAAAACAAATACCTTATTATCAATAAAATATACATCCTTTACACAATACTGGAACGTTTTTAATTGGAAATGCTTGCACAGAGCATTCTTAACCGCAGACAGAATCAGTAAAATTAGTTCTTCCATAAAAGGAATATGTTGGAGATGTGAGCAAGTACACAATGCAGATTGGAACCACATTTTCTTTGACTGTGTTAAAATTAAGCCATTTTGGAATGGTATTAATAACTTTCTACAAACTTTATTTAATGCATCTTTTTATTTAACTAAAGCTCTTGTTTTATTAAATGTGAACGAAGGTCCTCATTTGAATAGGTCAAACATGAATCTAGTATGCACTATACTTGCAATTTCAAGGAAGTGTATAACAAGAAGATGGAATACAAACACAATACCAACTTTGGAAGACTTCTACAGCCTACTGAAGACCACAGCATTATTGGAAATTAAAATTAAAGAATTAAGAATTTATCCAAAGCCATTTATCAGCAACCCTTGGGGAAAAGTCTTATCATTGATGACACTGTACAATAATTTATCAGATACTCTGATAATGGATTGGACATATTTATAAAGTAACTGTATATATTAAGATCTGTTACAGTGTCCGGCTAATGTAAATAGTGTACATAGTTATTTAAGTTGTTATTTATAAATACTATGGAATTCATTCAAATGTATTTGAAAAATAAAAAAAATGTTTGAGGAAAAAATAAGTAGGAAACCAACAATGTATCATTTGTACCTGATTACCTCGCATCTTTACTTTAGTCTTTATTGGTGTGTGATCTAAAACAGTTAACTGATGCACTTCACAGCTTCCAATTAAATACTAGTCCTCCTGTGAAATGTCATTTCTATCCAGTCAAGCCTAGTTATTTTCCTAGGAAACGAATATGTAAATTTTGTCTGAGTTCCTGCTACTAGATTCACATCTTCCATTCCAAATATTCTTATGTATTTCATCAGAAATCTACCTTCTTTGATTATGTTTTTTTGCCTTCTACATCCCCAGTAAACCTCATTACTGCAAACCAGATTCCCCAAGTGTTTCACTTAATTTAAAAAAAAAATCAAGAAACTAAATATATATAACCCTCCTCCCAAACCTTCAACCTAATGATTGTACTAAGAACTAAGTGACTATATAGTTTTCTGAAACTTTTTGATAAACCTATTATTCGTTCATCGCATGGACTGCATAATCTCTCCTGCCAAAAGTTTAAATGTTGAGTATTTTTCTCATCGTAAGTACATTATTGCCTCTAAGCATGGCAAGTGCTCAATTTTTTTTTTGTTTTTGCTAATTAAGCTGGTTTGAAAATGGTCAAAATGAATTTGTGTGCTGCTCCAGAAAGGAATTTTAAATAATAAGTAAATAAATGAAGAAGAAAGCTGCACAGAGTAAAAGGCCTTGGAACTCCAAATGAAGGCACCCCAACTGAGAAATGAACTACAGAGCCACATACCATGAATTAACAATATTGTTTGCCCCACTGTGCCACCATTTATTTACTTCATTTACAAAACATTTATGCACTTTAACTATAAAATTTCAGGAATAATTCACTACCTAAGACCTTCAAACGCTGCATATATATATATATATATATATATATATATATATATATATATATATATTGGTATTTGCTGGTGAAAGCAGTAAAGAATGTTATTCAAACCATTCAGAAACTACTGTAAATTACAACCCAGAGGA